>NC_134096.1:93505798-93812227 GCF_000715075.1 Nicotiana tabacum | reverse complement strand
CTGAATCAATTCTGCACGATAGAATATAAGAAAGTGAAATTTTCCTAAGGGTTCTGCAGCCTCTCGAAGATAAGTACAGACGTCTACGTACCGATCCGCAAGAATCTACTAAACCCGTTCATGACTCGTGAGACTTATGTAACTTAGGCTCTGATACCAATCTGTCACGACCCAAAAACCTAACATGTCGTGATGGCACCTATCGTGGAACTAGGCAAGCTGACTCAATCCAAAACAAACTGATATTTTCATTTCAAGGATATTAAGCATAAAAACCTTCGTAAAAGAGTTCAAATCAAAACAAAAATGCAGAAAAGAAAAGCCTAACATCGGGGTGTCACTAGTCATGAGCATCTACTACAATCTGTCTAATAATATCAAGACTAACTCAGCCTGAAAAAAAGCTAAATATAACTAAAGGAAGATAAGAGGGAGAAGAGCAGGGCTGCGATCGCCAGGCAGCTACCTTGCTATCCCCGGGAAAAATCTGCAACTAGAATAGTCAACAGGCGCTACCGTGTCCAAATAGGCCTGAATCTGCACACAAGGTGCAAGGAGTAACGTGGATACTCCAACTCAGTGAGTAACAACAATAAATAAAGACTGAGCAGTAGTGACGAGAAATAAGCATATAAAGTTCATATCATGAAATCTCAGTAAAATACAACATGCAAAATCAATGTTTGAATCAAATCATCTCGTTTTAAACCTAGTTCCAGTAATATCATTTAAAGATATTTTTCAACAGTTTTCAAACAGAGGCTCAATGCAAAGGTAAGCAAAAGTGATGAAATCATAAATAGCCCCTCGAGTAAAACATCACTCATATACAGCCCCTCGGGCAAACCTCACAGCTACTCATGCCTCTCGGGCATACCTCACAGTCACTCATGCCACTCGGGCATAACTCACAATCACTCGTGCCACTCGGGCATAACTCACAATCACTCATGCCTCCCAGTTAGTCAGTACTCGACACTCGACACTCGGCACTTGGCACTCGCACTCAATAGATACCTGCGCTCACTGGGGGTATGTACAGACTCCGGAGGGGCTCCTTCAGCCCAAGCGCTATATCAAGCCAAATCATGGCATAAATCACACATGCCATCGGCCTATATCAAACATGTTGCGGTGTGCAGCCCGATCCCATAAATATCCTCACAGATCAGGCCCTCAGCCTCACTCAGTCATAAATCTCTCAAGTCACTCGGGCATTTCAGTAAAAACAGGGTATGCAACCCAAAACAACATTTATGCATAAAAACCGAGTAATAAAAACTGAGTTATACAGTAAACAGGTATAACCATGACTGAGTATAGATTTTCAATCGAAAATAGTGAGAGGATAGTAAGAAAAGGCCCCTAAGGGTCCACACAGCACTGGCACAAGGCCCAAAATATGGCATTCAGCCCAATTTACAGAAACTCTTTCTAAAACATATAAGTATCATATAGTTTCAACAAAATATGCAACTTTACAATTGCTACGGGATAGACCAAGTCACAATCTCCAATAGTGCACGCCCACACGCCCGTCACCTAGCATGTGTGTCACCTTAAAATAGTAGAATGATACAAAATCCGGGGTTTCATACCCTCAGGACTAGATTTACAATCGTTACTTACCTCAAACCGATCAAATCTCTACCCCGAAATGCTCTTGCCTCTCGATTCGGCCTCCAAGTGCTCTGAATCTATTCACAATCAATACAATACCATCAATATACGCTAATGGAATGAATTCCACAAGAAAAATTATCAAATTATCCCAAAACCCAAAATTGGCTCAAACCCGGCCCTTGGCCCACATCTCAGAATCGGGTAAAAGTCACAAATTACGAACACTCATTCACTCACGAGTCCAACCATATTAGTTTTACTCAAATTCGACTTCGAATCAATATTCAAATCCCAAAAATTTATTTTATGAAGTTTTTACAATTTTCCCCAAATTTTCACCTCAAAGTACTAATCAGATGATGAAATCATTGATATATTCATGTATATTAACAAAATTCGAGTTAGAATCATTTACCTCGATGAATTTCTTGAAAATCCCACAAAAAATCACCACAAACCGAGCTCCCTAGGTCCAAAATATGAAATAATGCCCTAAACCCCGTTTATAAAGTGCACCTCTGGCCTCCCACTTCGCGGTCCGCGAAATTTTGAGCGCGGCCACGCTTTTGGTGGCCGCACTGCCAGGATTTAGTATTTTGGCCATAACTTTCTCTACAGATGTACAAATGATGACTTATTTTTCTTTCTGGAAACTAGACACAAAGGGCTACAACTTTCGTTTTTAAATCATCTCAAACTTCCTTGTAGATCAAAAGATATAGGCTTCCGAAGTTGGGCCACCGGATCTGCAGAACTTCCAAGCGCGGTCCGCGAAATTCTGCCATGGTCCGCAAAATTCCAAGCACCAGAATCATATCTGAGTTTTGGAAATGCCCGAACTCGCTCAAAACTCATCCCGAAACACACCCGAGACCCCCGCGACCTCAACCAAATATACCAACCAATCCTAAAATACCATACGAACTTAGTCGAACCTTCGAATAACTCAAAACAACATCAAAACACCCAATTACCCTCGGATTCAAGCCTAAGAACTTCTAAACTTACAAATTCGACAACCGATGCTGAAACCAACTAAACCATGTCCGAATAACCTCAAATTTTGCACACGCATCACAAATGACACTACGAACCTACTTCAGCTTTCATAATTCCATTCCGACCCTGATATCAAATTTTCCACTGCCAACCGAAATCGCCGAAATTTTAACTTTCGCCAATTCAAGCCAAATTCCACTACGGACCTCCAAATCACATTCCGGACGCGCTCCTAACTCCAAAATCACCTAAGGATGCTAATGAAACCATCGGAATTCCAATCTGATGTCAAATGCTAAAAGGTCAAACTTGGTCAACTCTCCAAATTTAAAGCTTCAACAATAAAATTTTTCCTTCCAATTCGATTCTGAAATACATGCAAACCAAAACCGACGATTCATACAAGACAAAGTACATCATACGGAGCTACTCATGCCCTCAAACAACCGAGCAAAGTGTAAATATTCAAAACGACCGGTCGGGTCGTTACAGTTGTAAGTTTCCACCTTCTTGTCGTTTGCCTCGAACTTCTTTTCCCCCAACTCAATTCGTTTTGTCAGTTCTTCGAGCATCTTCATGACTGCAGGATCGACCCCCAATTCTTTCTCGCTCGATTTCCTTGAAGCCGATTCGACCCTGTGGACAATTCCCTGGGGACGGCTCGGGCTTGCTCGGTGGGTGATTCTGGTATTTGGAGCTGGGCTATTGCTGCATGTTGAGCCTGCAATATTTCGAAGATCACCCGCAGGCTGATCTCGTCCTCTTCGCCGCCATGTGTGCTTTGAGCGGCTGATCGAACATCCCTACGGACGCTGCCCTCGAGATCGACATCCAAATTTACGTTGATGGCTACATGCGAGCTGACGTCGATTGGGTCTACAGCCGGAACTCCATCGAGGCCAACCGGAGGTACGTCGTTCTGTGACGCTATGTTATTATTTTTGCCGTGATGACCGAAATCATTATCCACATGTAGGGGTGTTGGCTGAGAGTTCGACATTTTGGTCCTATAATCAAAGATACTCCAAAGAATAAGTATAAAATAATGTGTGTTATGAAAGTTTGTACTAGATAATCACTATTATCCTTAGTCCCACGGTGGGGGCCAAACTGTTTACCCTCAAAATCTGATAACAATTGAATTTATACACGATTTTAAGGATATGTGATATAACTTGATACAAATTAAGAAAACAGATTGATATTGAAATTGACAATAAAAGAATAAATGCAAACTACACGAATTAAACAACCTTGGCCTTCGAGTTCTATCACCCTCCAACCAAGAAAAGCTTCAATTGATGTAGGAACAAAATAACAAGATGATAAGAGCTAGAAATGACAGTATATTGCTTTTTTCTATGTATTGCAATGTGTGTTACAAATGATCAGACCCTCTTTATATAGTAGGGGGTCCTACTCTTGATACAATTCTATACAAGGTAAAAAATCTCATGAATTGCTAATTAATCGGCCTCTCCTTGATACGTGTCGGGATTTCCGGCGTGATCTCCAACCGAGCGCGGATATTTCAGCCTTCTGTTATTTGGCTCAACAATTTTCCCTCGATCTTGTTAGGTCTCAATCTTGTTCGGTCCCGAGGTCACGAGCTCAACGATGTAACTTCGTACCTTGGTTCGATATAACTCGAAATCGAGATCTTGTTCGGTCCCGAGGTCATGTTTCAGTCTCGATTGGTCACACAAGAGGCGAACCCGGTTTCGACTGTATACGGTAGTATTTTTTTTATCCCTATGAGATGGTGGGATAACTAATCCTGGATAATCAATCATGAGATAACTTGTTTCCCAACCAAACGTCCCCTAAAGTATTTGGATATTGCTTACAATAATTATATTTATTAAATTACATTTTTTTATAAATGAATAACTAAAAAGTGCTGATACCATTTTTGAACAATCTTAAATTGCTACAGAATAAACTACAAATAATTGATGAAACTGTTACAAGTTCAAAGAAAAAAGATATAAAAGCGAAAACTAAGCTACGTATTTTAAGCATTTTCATGAATTTAACTTTTATTTCACCCTTGATCAACTACTTTCGTTTAAATATTCTTCAACAATTTAGAAAATTATATTTTTGTAATGTAAAAAGTGGAAGTTTAAGATGGTTCTTATATTCACACAAACAAATTTATGGGGGTATGACGTCGTTAGTAACATACACTAACAACATGGGTGGTCGTTGTGATGAAAAATTCAACTAAACGGATGCCCTTTAAATTTTAAAACTAGAAAAGTCGGTCAGTATAGTTTAACCAGAAAAGGAAAGAATTTAATAAGAGAAACTTAGTGAAGAGTTTATCAAAAACGAGACCATTAGAATCAAATCTAGAACCAAACAAAAAATGTTCATATTTATTAATACTAGTTTTAGAATACGCGTTTTGGGCGTGTACCTATATCAATCAATATATAATTTTTAAAAATTATATAAATATTATTATATAAAGTGTTTGAGTTCTTGAACAAATATTTTAAAAAATATAAGTTTCAAAAAAAAATTAATATTTATTTTTTGTTGATATTATGATGAAACCCAACCACATCCCCGTGTAAAAGTTTCCTTCATTGTCTTTTATGCTATATCATGATATAATTTATTAATTAATATACGAAAGTAGAACGCCTACGTACATAGTAATTAAACAAATCCGAATAAGGTTGTGATTCTTTTTAAAAGGGTGCTAACATAAAGTTTTAAAGGATTGTATTTTGTTTACCAATTTAGTCGTTTGTATGAATACAAAATATATTTAAAATAAAAGTAAGTTACATCTTAAATTAATTTTAATAATAAATAATTGTACTAAAATAAATGCCTTGACAAAAAATGAAAAGAAAAAAAATCACAAACAACAGAGAGACGTCATAAAAGAATACAAAAGCAAAATTTCATAAAAGCTTAAGGAAAAATAAGTAAAATCTCATTTGATTTTAAATTATAAAATATTAGGAGTTTATCATAATTCACATAAGATAAAATTTAATAGCTAAATTTTAATTAATTTCAAAATTCTAAATGTTAGAAGTATAATTAAATAAAAAAAAATTCAATATGAAATCTATATTTAAAGGAAAAAAGATTGATTACGTGCCGCTTGGAGAGATAATAAAATTTTGACATAATGCATCATAAAAATATTTATTTAACTTATGCAAAAACATCAAAGCTTATGTGAAGTGCAAGTGTACGTTCGTGTTTTTTTATGGTTGCATTATATGTTACAGCGTAATACACATGTATTGCATGTCAATCGTTATAAAATTAAAATTTTTAAAAATATATATTAAAATTATATATAAAGTCTCAATTTATATTCAAGCTTTTGTCGTCCCTGATAGCTTATTTTTATTACTTTCTGTGGATCCTTGGAAGAAAATATATAGAGGATATCTTACCTCAACTCTACTCACTTATATATCCATTAGAATGTAAAATTTCTAAATATAAGAGGATTATTAGACGATGTCATCCCAAAAGTATAAAATTATGTTTCTTACCAATATAAGCTTAAATTGCTGCAAAAAGTCTTTTTGTACAAAGGTATACATGTATATATAACCAAATACAATAAATTTATAATAAAAGCAAATACAATAAAATTAAAATAAGACCAAATACCATAAATTAAAATAAGCCAATCACGTCTTATATAAGAGTGGAAAACAAAACAGTTACCATAATTGATAACTTAGATGGACTCAATTGTTCATTTAATCAACAACATAAAAAAGTTGGAACTATAAAAGCTGATATTTGACATGTAAATCTAGAAATTTTTTTATAACTGAAATACTCACAAATATAATAAGAATAAAATTCAGATTCAAAGTGCATTAGAAACAAAGGAAGAAACTTACAAAGCAAGTTAAAGAAAAAAAAAATAAGAACTTGACCACTATTGTAGTCACCTACAACCAAATTTTTGTTTTACGGTACGCAATAAGAATATAGACATTACAGTATAGACGATGCATGATACAAAATGCAATGATCTAAAAAGTTATAAGAAAAATATTATAAATAAGTAATTGTAAACTAATAATTATACATGAGATATTATAGTCAAAATCAAAAGTGACAAGCACAAATGAATTTACCTTCGCAGAAGTTGGCACTGTCACAAGTTTATGACTAAGAACGTGGACTATTGGCTTCTTTTATAGAGGTGTTCCTCCTTATTCTAAATGGTTTTGATTTTAAAATTCGAGAAAATAAAATTGACTTTGTTTGGTAAAAGAATTATAAACCTAATATGACATTAATTACTTTCTCCTTATTCGATATTAGTAAAATAATACTAAACCTAAAGTAATAATAGTTGCTGCTCCTTATCGGTTTTGGTTCTAAAATTCTAGAAAATCAAAAATTGACTTTGTATCTTACGGAAATTATGGTAAAATAATACTAAATCTAATGACATTGATTGCTTCTTCTTATAATTGTATCATACGTCAATTATAACTAAAAAAAATACTAAACATAAACTAATATTAATTACTGAGTGAATTTGGTAAAAGAATCATAAACCTAACATGACATTAATACTATTAAACCGACCCTTTGATAAAATATAATACTAAAACCTAAGGTAACATTAATTGCTGGACAATTTAATTTTGGTTTTTCTAATTTGTGTCTATATTTATAATTTTATCCAATATAAAATACATTTACGAATGGCAAAAAAGACGAACGATATTTCGCTAAGGGCATTCGTGCTTTTAATATAACTAGTCTTTATGTTCGTGCGTTGCACGAGAAATGCGTATTGAAAATAATAAACTTTCAATCGCTTATACTGTTGAATATGCACAAAGTAGGAAGTTTAATAATCAATTCTTTAAAATAAAAATAATATAATATATAATTCAAATTAAGTTATCAATAACATTTTTGACATAATATAGGAGAAAAAAATGGAACTAATTAAATATTTTAGAATCACAATGTTATATGATTAAAATTGTAAACTCACTTTAAAATACGATATTATTCACTATTGTTTGTGAGCGATGCTGAATATGTATGAAATTCAACAACTCTTGTTATCAAAATCAACTCATTAATAAAGTTTTGACACAATCTAAAGATAAAATGAAACTGAACATTTTAAGAATTATGTTAAAAGATTTAAAATCACTTTGATAATGCAACAAACACTTATGGGAAGGTATATTCAAAATTTGTGATCACGCCACAAATTAATTTTGATAACCTGAGGCGTAAATATTGCTATTTGTGGTGAATTTTATACTTGGTTTTGTGGAGAAAAATTAAAATATATCTAATATTTGACTTGTTTTAGTTCCAACCCATAATTAATTTCCCGAACTATAGATAATATTTTCTTCACACTTGATTGTCTAATATTTATAGCAAGAACTATAGATAATGAATATAGAATTTGATTTCCATTAAAATAATGAATGGACGAATACGTTTTCTTTACGAAGTGGACTTTAAGAATGATATTTTGACTTGGAATCTACAATATTTGAATTGATTTTTTTATTTTTAGGCATTAATGTTTAAGATATAATTTAATTATGGAAGGGTATAATAGGTAGCTAATATTTTAAGAATATTTTTGTCATTCAACATTTAGCGTAGAACATTTGTGCTTTTATAATAATATAGATAGATATAGATAAGTAATTCCCTATACTTTTTTCCAAAGTTATGTCTACGCGACAAGAAGAAAATTTGTCATTTTATCTTTTCTAATTACTTCACGGGAAGAGATGTAGAAGATAACAAAGACAAATGTTTAGGTAGCTTTTATTTATAAAATGGAACCTTTTTAACACTATAACCATGAAATACTTGTTTTATACTGTCTCCGTTTAAATTAGATAATGTAATTTGACTTGGTATAAAATTTAAGAAAAAAAAAAGATTTTTGAAATATGTGTGACTATAAAAGATTTGTGTGACTATAAAAGATTCTCATTAAGGGTAAAATGGGTAAAATAAAAAATTTTAAGTTAAATTATTTTCAAATATAAAAATATGTCATTCTTTCTAGAACGGACTAAAAAAGAATGTGTATCATTTAAATTAAAACAAAGAGAGTATCAAATTAGTGAATACATGATTTGTATCATTTACAAACATTTTTATCATTTAATTATTATAAACTCATATGCTTTTTAACTCAATCTATCACTTGATTATAGTAAATTAATGCGGCCTCCCGTAAATCGTAATCACCGTACGTCATTAAAAGAAACGGTCTATAAAGCAATGGCTTTGCCAGCAAAAGAAAGTGTTTGCAATAAATTTTCAAGATATGAAAAATAAACTGCAATCATAAAATAAGAAGAAAAAAAATTTACTAATTAATTGTGAGTACAATTTTATTTTTTAATTATTCTCTCTTGATTATCTCAATGATTCGAGGGTTGTAACAACATATTTCTCGAATGTAGGATGGGCAGACCTCCTGGAATGTATTTAATTTTTAGCTTCTTGAACTATTTGATTGTCAAAAGTATTCAGTCATATTTTGATCTCTTTGTGAATATCCCAAGAGTTTATGGGAATTTTGAGACGGCTCTTCAAACGAATATGTATCCCTTTTATATAGGTGCGAGTTAAGTTTAGGGTAAAGTAACCTCCAAGCAATCCTAATAGACTCCTAGGATTTCAAGAGTCCTATAGTATCTTTAATTTAAAATTTAGCTTAATCCGTTAAAATTTTGACGTATGGAGGAAGCTCTTGAATTCATTTCAAAGCTAAGATATTTCAATGTAGATCACATCTTGTTGTTTCTCCACGTGAATTTTTTAACTGACATGATTTGCGGGTTTGCAGGTAACTTGTGTGTTTTTCTTGTTGTCTTCATTTCCACTATCTGTTAATGGCAACGCCCGCTGATCAGGAGCATCTTTTGTTTTTCCTATATCCATTTCTTTGTTTTTAAAATAATTATTCATTATCTATCAACGATTATGAATCAATTTTTTTGAAAAGAAAACAGAGGGAAGAACCATTTTCTTTTTTGTCGATCATTTGCCACCTTTTGTAATACCTCATTAAAAATAAGGGTAGTTAAGTAAATTGCAAAAAAAAAAAAAAAGAGTATGTAAATGGGCCTTGACCCATCAGCAAAGTCATAGGGCATTAGGAGAAGGAAAAAACAAAAGTTAAAAAGGATTTGGGGGGAAGGGAACGCGGCCCAACTACTTCTGTTCCCGGCCCAGCAATGGGACTCGGAACCCCTCGTCTTCGGGAACACGCCAACGGCAAAGCTCTCTTTTTAACTCCAGTTTCTGCTTAAAGCTCAATTTTTCCAGGTATTTTTGTGCTTTCTTCAATTTTTTTCTTGCAACGGCCAAGCAATGTTTTTGAATTAGAAAAATAAAAATGCAGTAGACAAGTAGAATTGTGTTAGCAGTGATCGTGCTTACTTGCAACTAACAAGCTTCTCTTCTTTTTTTTTGTTGAACAAGCATCAAATAAATAAAAAAGAATTAAGAAAAAGGAAACAAAGACATATAGAAATTGGAAGTTCGTTGCGATTTTCTTGTGCTTTTAGTTTCATTTTCTTATTGTAAACTGTAAGTAATTTGCTTTTCTTTTGTAAGGTGGAATAGTAGAGGAAGCTATGGACATACCGGTCCAGCACAAGAAGCTTGCACTTGATATTAAGGCATGTCTCGACATTTTACCCTTTTTACATTGGAATATTTATACTATCCCTTGCAATTTCTGTAATTATCTATGATGCCTTTCTTAGAATGGACTTTTTTTAAAAAAAAATTCCTGTGTGATTAAGCTATTCAAAATGAATGTCAAGTCAAAACTTCGAAGAAAGGATCATATTATGGACAACACCAACTAGTTCTGAATGATGACTGAGTTGATTGGTTGATATATGCCTCCACATTTGAAAAAAAATGGTAAAATACAACCAGAGGAAAAAGGAAAAGAGAAAAGCACAAATAGAAATCCTTCCTTTGAACATGAGAATGAGATATAGGTAAGGGAAGGCATAAAGGAGAAAGAAGAAAGGAAAATTTTGTGACTTTGTCAGTTTGCCGCTCGTCATGTTGGAAATGGAAAACTAAAAAGTTTGGTGGACAATATTTTCAGTGGTATGAGGTTTATGTACATACGCTATACTTGACAGTATGTGTTACATGTGAAGCTGAAGAATGCCCTAACTGTTGTTTATTGGTGTGTACAAGATAACAGTAATTGTGCCTCTATGCCAAGCAAGTTGGGTTCAGCTATTTTTATCGGCTTATGTGTTTGCTAATTTGGAAAATCTTGTCATTTAAACTATAATCCTTTCTACTTTTGTTCGTATGTATCAAAGATGTGTCTGCGGATCTCTGTGTGTGTGTGTGTTATTTTACTAAAAATAGTATGAAGCTTGCTTTTGATTGATTCTGTTATTTCTGGTTCCAAAATTTGTCACAGAAAGAGCTGAGGAGGATTATATTCTGTGTATTCATGAGTTGAGCATAATGTTTTTTGTTCTAAAATGACCATAGTTGGATTGTATGGAGATATATCTGGAAATCTATACTTGGAGGCAAAATAAGAAACACATTAGGTTTAGGGAGATGAAGAAACATCCTTCAAGTTTGCTTTTGCTGGAGAAAAAAAAATTAATTCAGTTGAAATGCAGCTGTAGTGGAAAAATGTTTCTAGTTTTTCTATTCTCTTGAGCTAAATTATCTTACAAACCTCTCATGTATGCAGGGAAATAAAACAGATATAGTCATCTGTGCCTATGATGACCATTTTCTGGTGAGTGGGGAACACCTGATTTAGTTTTGAAGTTGTAGTCACGTGAGAGCATTTCCGAACCTTTATTGTTGTTTTCAGGTTATAGCTACTCAAATAGGAAGTATGGGTACAATTCTGCATGCCAGGTCTGCATCTTTTTCGGAACTGTTCTTGCTTAGAAATTGCCGTTTTTCAGATTTCTTTTGATAAACGCATATTTGGTTTGGGCAGAAAATCAATTTTTAATTGAAGCCTGTCGATACTCTTTTTGTGATCTGTGCTATTTAAAATCATTGTATCTTTTTGTTCCTATTAAGTCATATTTGCTTTGGAGTTTCACTTGTTCTTCCTATTGCTGTAATGAGAATGACTCTTCAGATCTTGTAGCTGCATATTTGAGTTGTTTTCATTATTGATCTCGTCACTCAGTTGAAAAGAGTTTTTCCATACAACAGATGTAAGGTTTGTAGTTTTGCTGTGCAGGAAGGAGGAAGGGGTGTTGATCCATCCAACCTTTAGTGTTTCTGTATTACTGGGTAAACGCGATGAGGTAATTTAGAATATATTGCAACAATTTCATGTCCTCTCATGTATGGTTATCAACTTTATAAACTGCATTTTGATTGCAGCCCATGCTAGTTGCATGCGCTCGGCAGATTATTGAACACATAAGGTATGTGTGGAAAATAAAGTTTATGATTTCCATTATTTGTGAAGAAGGATGCCTGAATGAGAGATTGATTTCTCTTAACTGTTCTAAACCTTGCTTAATTTGCAGTAGCACAGGTTCTTCTAGGTCTTTGGTCTTGTCTCTTGGTCTACGAGACCACTCTCTGGTTGGTAACGTGAAGATATATTACTCTCTTTTGCACATAAAAGTGTTTCTTCCCTTTGATTCATGGTCCTCTTTTTCTATGCAGCCCACATTGAAAGGCATTGTTTCGGCTGTGACTGAGAACTGCCTTTGGTGACCTTGACTCTGTCAATTTTGGATTCCTCATATTTTACGGACCTGTTGTAGCCACAAGAGAGAAACTTAATTATTATCTCAGGCTGTGAAGTGCTTATGCTTATTCATCATTGATGTATTATTGTTCTACTACAGCAAGACTCTAAAAGTTGAGAGAAATTATTGACTTGCATTGGTTGATAGAAAATTTGTAACAAGTGTGTTTATATAGGCATCCTCATTGAAAGAGAAATAGCTTTTCATTTCTTGTTCACCTGAGAACCTATGTAATCATCGTAATATTTTGGCACCCAAGGAACTTGCCCTCTTTCCCTTGTGTCCACTTAGTGTCTTCGATTTTGCTGAAAGGACTTCGTTGAAAAATTGAAATCTATTGTTTACATTACATTTCGATGTAAGAATCTGCTCTTTTTTTCTAAAATTCTAATGACTATTATCTTGTTATGGTGCAAAATCCTCGTCCTTTTGGGAACTTGTTGAACTCTGTAACAAATTTATATATATGTCATAGAAAGGTTGGAACTTTTCAATCCATTCGTCACCGTAGCTTTTGGTGAATTATATCCAGTTGTGATGTTAGTCAAATAAAGGCTGAAGCTTAAGTATATAACAAGTTGTAGTATAGTGGTAAGTATTCCCGCCTGTCACCCGGGTGACCCGGGTTCGATCCCCGGCAACGGCGTTTCTTTTAGGAAAAAACATCTTTATTGTATTTTCTTCCGATAGATAAGTAGGAAAGAATGTCTTTTTCTTGTTAAAATTTAAAAGAAAATCCATTTTTCATTCTCTGCTACTGCCACCAGGCAAACACGTGAGCGCAAACTAGTGTATTAATCTAGATTTTAAGCTCAGAAAAATTACTATATTCTTCAATTTTGTCGTATTACGTATGATATAAAAAAAAAATCAGTTAATATGCTTAAAATCGTAATAACCCCTGCCTCATTTTAACTCCCGAGAAGTGAAAACTGGAATATTATGGGATCAGGTAGTAGGAGATAAGTCCTCTGTAGTACAGTGCAACTTCTTCTTTTTTAAATTAAGTTAAAAAATATATCTTCGTGTATTTCAGTAGCTTTTTAGAAAACCAGGGCCCTTTACTTTTCTGCATGGGAGTACCCCAATATTCAGCTATGTTTAAGAAAAAAGAGGATAGATCTGACATAACCAACAACCCAAAACATCAAAGCAAAGAATCTCAAATGCAATAGAATAGACTCTTCCATACAGGTTTATTGGTCATACTTTGAAAGGAGGACCTAGGTTTTGCGGGGTGATCAACACAAGTAGCTACTTTTGCTCCCTGATTTTCAATTAATATTGAAAGACAACTACTTAAATACTATACCAAAATGGTATATTACAATAGATCATAGATATTCTGACAATGAATAGCATCTCAAAATTTGGGTGCCTACTTTACATTCACATATGGTACACAAAAATAACATACGACACATTCGCCCAAGTAACTTAACGATGTGCCTTAGCACGAGCATGAGAGAAACTTCACCAGCCATTTTGGTGCTACCTTCTCTATTCTTTCTTTACCACTGTATTCAATTTCTTTTCCAACTGCAAGACAGAAATGACAACTTCAGACAATCATGTCGTCAACGGTTACATGGAAATTTTAATATAACGTGCAAGCAAAAAGAAGCACCACATTTTCATTTCAATTTTTCAACTACGAACTAAAAATATTCAGATCTTTGAAAGAAAATAAAGGAAAGCATTTTCTAACAATTCTGCTACATACCTGAATATTCTTCATCTTTTGTCTCTGCAACTCCTCCACAAGACTTCCAATGCTGAAAATTGATACAGTTGAACATTACAAAGCAACCAAGTTTAAATACGTCATAGACCTTAACTCTATATCATACCTTTGTTGCATTTGAATGACCATAGATTGCAGTTCTCTCTCCCTAACAGAAGGAGACATCTGCAGAGTGGCAGTGCTGATGTTAGAGGATGCAGGAGGCCATAAATCAAAATACACCACATGTTTTACCTCACACTCATGGATGGGATAGGGCACATCAACCCCCCTACCCCACCTACCCTAGTAATAAAGTTCTAACCCCTTAACCTTCAGTTGGCAAAAAAAGTTAAAACTCAACATAAACCCCACACATCATATCAACGGTCATAGGGATAATTCGTGTCTTCTTTTTTAACAGTCCTAGGGCTCAGTATCTCCACCACACTCCATTTCCCTAGTCTATTCTTCTTATCTCTTATTAATAATTAAAAAGAGTAGTTTTCTAAAATGATGTGCCACCATTTCTAGTAGCTTACTACATAAGGAACAACCAGTTACCTGCGGAAGATCACTGGTCCCAGCTTCAGCCAAGTCTGTAGGGTTGACTGCACCAGATGTAAATAACAAGCTAGTTAAGGGCAACATATAAATACAGCTAAAATCCAACATCGAAAGGAGAAGTAGCTACAATCCACATCCGACAAAGTTATGCACACCCAGTAGTGATGGTCAAAATGTGATGATTAAATGTAAATACACTTACCAGATGCTCGCTCCGCAAACTTGATCAGTTTCACTATTTCCTCCTAACAAGATGCAGAATGGATTAGCAACAGATAACAGAGATGCACACAATTTAATGTAGTAGAAATTACCCTTTGCAAAGTATTCTGTTGTAGAATGCATTGCAATGATGGAAGTAGTGAAGCAACTAGATTGCTTGGACTAGTAGAACCTCCATGACCTGGGTTAAAGAAACAGCTTGTAGGTTCCTGAACAAATGAAAGAAGGCAATGGTTACGAGGCCATCGCC
This sequence comes from Nicotiana tabacum, assembly GCF_000715075.1. Lineage (NCBI taxonomy): Eukaryota > Viridiplantae > Streptophyta > Magnoliopsida > Solanales > Solanaceae > Nicotiana > Nicotiana tabacum. The sequence continues at coordinate 93,797,070 of NC_134096.1, read as the reverse complement.
CAAAGAGAGATTGTTGCCTTTGACACTAACCACGAGAACACCAAATAGGGAGGTTTATGCTGAAACTAGGAAAACCCATACACAATGCAACTCATTTGACAAATAGAAAGGAGACAGCAGCTGAAAGCACTAAAAACGAATCACATGATTAATTATTTTGTGCCCATATGTCACAAGAAGCAAAGAACTATGGCCTTACACAAAAATGCTTCACTCCTCTCAATTAAGAGTTATTTCATAGAAAAATTCAGAATCCGACAAAACCATAGAACGGATTTCTCCCACACCAACCTGGAAGGATTTTTCTTTTTTTTGTTGAAATAAGCAAGAGAAAGCATGGTGCAATGTATGTATATTTGGCATTAGCCATTTCGTGTTAATTCACATGTATTAGAGACAGAATCTGGCTGTTGAAGCAAAATCCCCTTCCACAATGCAATATTATAGCTGATCGGACAATCAATACAAGATACTACTAGATGTATACCTTGGGACTCAGATCTGCTGATGTGACTTGAAAACGTCCCTTGCGTTGGACGACAGCTCCTTCTGATGCATCTTCTCCTGCGAAAAGCATATTCAGAGATGAAGAAGAAAGGTGACAGACCAAATTCCTTTATAAAATAAGAACTCATAATAATCTGCAGGAACTTGTGTTTTTATAACATCCCCGTCTGAATACATTGTCGGAGACTGGATTACCTAAGTCTTTCTTATGTCGATACTGCAATGGACCGCTATAGTTTCGTTCGGCCTGGTACTTTGGATGTTGATATTCCCTACATATAGAATGAAACAACATAACGCAGCTTGAACCAACAATTTACTGCTTGAAATATGAAAAATATAGACTCTAAACCATCGCCAATAATTGGACATTATGTAGCCACCTATGCCTCATATTTTCCTAGATAAGGGTCTCCACGTAATCTGAAGATGATGCGGCATCCAACTAATACTTTATACATGCCGCTAACATCAAAACTCAAACCATGTAGGTCATAAGTGGAACAATTGCAGTCTAGAGAAACTATCATCTCTGACATCAAAATGTAACTAAAAAATGTGCTGGAACATGAAGCACCACACTTCTTAGAAGCAATTAAGTTGACACCACAGAACTAGAACAGTCGAAATATTCAGAACCGTCAAAGCACAAGAATCCCACTACTTCCTCGATTGCAATTATTCAGTAATCATTTTATTTTCAAGTAACTTACATTTACTTCAAGAACAAGAGTCGTTTATCTTGGGATCGCACATTGTGACTACTGACTACTCTTACTTCTTAATTGAGAAAATTTCGTGATCTACCAGCATATAAGTAGTATTACCAGCCTATTATAAGTTTATAATTACCTTCATACATATTGCAACTTCTTTTTCTTTCAGAAAACATTGACCAAGTCTAGCAGTTCAATGGTGAAAACAAATAAATATACATATATATACCTCTCGCCATCAGTAACAACTTTTTTGGGTGAAAGAGCATTATCCTGTAGCAGTGAACCACTAAAAAACTTTTTATGCCCTGGAATAACAGAACGTGGCAAGGAGCTACTCTGTCGCAGATTCTCACCATCATCTTTTCCATTGTCTTGGTCCTCAACTTTTGCCGGTGACAGCATAAGGTTCTGCTGATTAGACTCTGATTGCATAGCATCTTCCCAACTTGGACTACTACCAGTTATGTCATCTTCGCACACATCAAAACACCCCCTGCATCGAGTACAAGATGTACACATTAACTTTCACAGAGTAACATAAAACTAACAAGTCAGCAATGTAATAATTACACTCTTGCTGGACCATTTCAGGCTTAACCGACTTTCCTTTTTCCTTTGATAATCGGTCCTTTAAAAAACTTGTGCTCACTTTCTACTCAGTGAACAGGTAATTTCATTCATCTGTCAATCTGATGTAAGCATGCTTATCACAGGAGCAAGAGCTTGTCGGAAGAGATTCCAGAGAAAATAGAGGTCGGACAACATGGTTTAACTCAATGACAACCAAAAGTTTTATTACCTTTCTTTATCGAACAAAAAAAATTAGAACCAATTCTTTTAACTCTGTGAGATAAGAAAACCTGTCATAGAACGTATGTTATTCAGTAGAGGCATGCATGGCTGTCATGAGCTCCATTTAAGCAGTTGGAATGTGCATTAGAATTCGCAGGACTTTTATGCTAATTCTATACCTCAGATAATTATACACACAGCACTTACCAAGACTCCACGAGCACATCACATTCCTGAATAATTCAGTCTCAGCAAGACAAACATACAAGGCATAAACAGGGTTGTGCTTCCAAAGAATTCAGGAATGTGATGTGCTCATGGAGTCTTGGTAAGTGTTGTGTGTGTGTATAAGGTATGTATATGTGTGTGCATATATACATATCTGTATACACACACATACACATTTGAATGATGAAACCAACCAGCTCTAATTTGGTTGGTATGACGGATTTAATGTCGAGTGCCAACAGAAGTAGCAGAACAAGGAAAAACACAATATTCTTACTTGAGTGCTTGAAGAGGCTTCATAGGAAATGCAGCAAGTGAACTGTCCAAATCATGATCATCATTCAGCTCATCCTGAATGGAGATATCTACAATCATAAATCTGATAATGGAGGACACATTTGAAGATTTTATAAAAATATTCACTCTAAAAGAGATAGCAGACTGGAGGCACTTGAGTATGATAAGAGTTTGAGAAAGTTTAAAAAGAGAATTGTAAATCCGTCGAAAAGAATAGTACACACAGATAGCAACTAGTACTTCAACATGGTTAACATGAATACCTCATGAGAAACACTTGGCTGATTAGGCCTTTCTGCTATAGAACCAATATCACCATTCCCCTCCCGCAGCTTCCCACTAGTACTTGAATCTTCAGCATCTGGAATGTCGTCATAATCCGGAAGCTATGGACAGCAAAAGAAAAGGATGAACAAATTTAACAGACATTGATATGATATTGTTACGTTGTTAGCTAAATAAATGTTTTTATTGAATGGACAATAAGTACATACCAGCGCAGCTTGGCTCTTCAGATCCTCCAGGTTAAAATTCCAAGCACTGATACCACGAATATACTCTTGCTGCATCAGTGAAAGTTCAGAATTACATTAAAATTATGATTTTTATTCGCGGGGGGGGGGGGGGGGATCATTTTTTCGTTTTCATTTGACATACAAAGTTAGCTACTCTAAAAGATTGAAGCGTGTATAAATAAATAAAAAGACTCGAAACAAATGGTTAAAAAACCATAGTGACAAAATGCCTTAATTCCTGCACTACAACACAAAATGATGCTACAGCGATATGTTTGTGAATCGTGAGATTTCTCTAGCACCCTCAGATCTGCAGTTTAGGCCCATTCATTTTTCACCTGTGATAAATGATCCTTGTCCTCATACATTGCCTTGTTCTGTAAGAGATAATCTGCTTCTTTTGCCTGATAGAGCAGTTGAAATTGAAAAATTCAGAATCATAAATTACTTTCGCAGAATTGGGAAATGCCATCAGCTAGAAAAGCAAAGTATAAGATGGGCACAAGACCTTAAGCATCCTAAAACGATCACCTAGAGGTGGGAGGCCATCAAGGATTGAACGTGCCAAATAATCATTTGATCGTGCTTGTTTAAAGAAAGGGTGCTTCAAAAGCTTCTCAGAAGATGGACGCTTCTTTGGATCTTTCACTAAGCAAGCAGCAACCATTTCTTTAAAAGACTGCAAAAGCACCAAAATTCAGACCCAACCTTAATATGAGTGAAAAGTTTTGTCAAACAAACAAACCTTAGAGAATCTCTTGTCCCGTTCATAGTCAAGGCCTGGGGGTGCATTCTGTAAGGTCATCAGCAGAACCTGAATTATGAAGGAAGAAAAGATCACAAAACAACGAATTTCCAGGAAAACATGGAAACACTTCCATGACTATTTTGTATAGCAAAGAACATCCATCAACCTTCATGGGTGGGTACTTGGAGAATGGCGCATGACCATGAGCAAGTTCAAGGGCTGTTATTCCAAACGACCAAATATCTGCTCTGTTAATTTGAAACAACTTTTAGAAGGTACGGGAGGTGACCTAAAACCAACAATAGAACCATGATGCAGATCAGATACTTACTTAAAATCATATCCATGCAGTTGCTGCATCACTTCGGGAGCCATCCTGATTAAGATTTCAAAAACAAAACAAAAAAAAAAGGAATTGCAGTTACAAGTAACAGAGTCTGTGCCTATCCTGATGACACTACCAAATAAAAACCACACCTCACCACAGCCCTGGGAAACTTACCAGCATGGAGTTCCAACAAAAGTATTTCTTGAACGTTGCCTATCACCAGTATCAAACATGCAAGCTGCAACTCCAAAATCTGCCAATTTAACAGCACCATCGGAATCAATCAAAATATTCCCAGCCTGCAGAGAACATATACTAAAATAATGAGTCAAAGCTGAAAATTGGCATAAGCAAGCATGCTGGAGTCGGCAAAACGAGAGTAGCTCAGATGATTTTAGCTAAAAACTATTCCCACATGAAATTAACTTCGCCAATTTGATTAACAGTGAAGGAAGAAAATGCCATTGTCAGGGAAAAAATAATGGAGGAAGAAGAGCAAAGAGAAGAGAAACTTAAGAAATTTGATCAAGACCACATGTTTTTGCATTTGCTGTAGGACAAAATACCGAACTTTGATATTAAAGAGGCTGAAAATCCTAAATCCTACACGTACAAAAAGGAGGCATCACCTCCCCTTTTCTTCAAAAATGGCAAACAATTAGTAAAGAATGCTATGCAACTGCTTCTTTCTTTCTTTCTTTTTTTGGATGAAGTAAGAATGCCATGCAACTGTTATTACACAGAACCAGGTAACACGGTGATACCTTTACATCTCTATGTATGTGTCCATGGTAATGAAGATATACAAGGGCTTTGAGGACCTCACGCAATAATGTGGCAATTACAGGCTCCTCAAAACCATCAGGATAAGAAGATTTCATAATATGAAGGCAAGATCCTCCGGCCATGAATGGCATGACAACCCAAAGGCTGTGACCTGCAGTGAAGGTAATGCTGCTCGGTGGGCCGGGCCTGAACCGGACCGGACCGGGCCCGCGGTCCTAACGGGCCTGGTGGGCCTGGTGGGCCGGTCCTGGGTGGGCCGGTCTTGGTGGGCCTCTGAGCCCGTCACGGGCTGGTCTCCATGGTTGAGCCCACGAGCCCGGGACCGTTTGGCCCGGGACCGGCAGGCGGGCCTGGGCCGGTCCTGGCGGGCCTGGCGGGCCCAACGGCTATTTTAAAAAAAAAAAAAAAAAAAAAAAAATCAAACGGCCATATTTAAAATCTAGCCGTTTGGGCTGAAAATATGACCGTTTTTTAAGTTAAAAAAATGGCCATTTGGCCCCCAAACTTTATTTTAACCCCAAACTTTATATAATTACACTTTTCCCCATTTCTCAACTATAAATACCCCCTCATTCTTTCATTTTTATTCACCAATTCATCAATATCTCTCAATATCTCTCAATCTCTCTCAATCTCTCTACTACAATTACTTAATTTATTGTTGAAATTTCGTGAAAAATTGTGAAGTTGTTGAATTGAAGTTTTCAAGTGTTCAACGATTTTCAATTTTCAAGAAGTTGTTCGGCAATCCGGTAAACTCGTTTCAACTCTTACGTTTTTATAATATATTTTTGTGTGGTTTAGTTTGCATAATTATAATTAATATGGCATTTACTTTGAAAAAAATGTTTGGTAAAGGAAAAGATAAAACCGGTGAAAGTAGTGGCCAACCAACTACCCTTCCCCCGGCTCCCCGACCTAGAAAAGATAAGCAAGTTGAAAGTAGTCGCCAACCTAGACGTCCTCCTCCTTCCGTAATTCTTGATAGTGATCACCCTTGTTTTCAATTTACCGATAGTGAATTTTATCATAATGTTGCACCAGGTGATAGATTAGATGATGAAATTATGAATGCTCTTTATCCTAATGAAACCATCTTAGAAAATAATGAGGAAAATGAGGATGATGATGAAACTCAAGCACCGGATTTAGATGATACACCTACTAGTCCTCTTAATAACCCAAGTGATGCACCGGTCGACCCACCTGTAGAAACTCCTACTTTTAATAGAGAACCTGCTAAACGCTTAGAAACATCATTAGTTTGGAATTTTTTTACTCAAGTAAGAGAAAAAAATAAGGCTAAGTGTAAAACTTGTGGGAAATTAATGTCGCATAAATATGTAGGAGACCGTAGCGGCACAGGTAGTTTGACTAGGCACATAAAAACACACCCTAGAGATAAGGCTAGATTTTTTCAAATGAAAGCGCATCTAGAGGGGACAAGTGTAGATTCTGCGATTAACCCTAGTACAGGTTCAAATCTAGTTCAACCAGGAATTAACACTGTCACTGGAGGTATTTTATATTACGATCCAAATAGAGATCGTGAAGAATTAGCAAAGATGATTACTGTTATGTGCTTACCTTATACTTTTGCTTCTAATCCTAATTGGGTTCATTATATTAGAAGAGTGTTTAATCCTACTTATAAAGGTTGGCCTCGCGCAACAGTTAAGAGTGATATTTATAAATTCAAACATGAATATGAACAATATTTGCGTTATTTATTTACTCATATACCTAATCGGATTTCTATTACTACTGATATTGGTAGAAGTGGTAATGATTGTGATTACCTAACTGTTACAAGTCATTGGATAGATGAAGAATGGATAATGCAAAAACGCATAATTGCATATAGAATAATTAATTCGCGTCACACAGGTAAATTTATAGCTAACACTGTTGCAGATATTTGTAGATATTTTTGCTTTAGCGATAAAATAATGGCAATTTCAATGGATAATGCTTCTAGTAACACCAGTGCTATAGGCATGCTTACAACAACACTAAATCCTGCATTTACTAATATTTTCCATGTTAGATGTATTTGTCATATTTATCATTTAATTGTCGGTGATGGTATGCGAATATTAAACATAGAAATTGAAAAGGTTAGAATGGCTCTTAATTGGCTTTTTTATTCAAACCGTAGAAGTAGACTTAGAGAGTATTTTAAAAAATGTGATGAATATGGCCTTAGAGAAAGAAAGGTTCCTAAACCTTGCCCGACTAGATGGAATTGTATGTACGAAAGTTTAGTAGTAGCATATGAATATAGAAACCCAATTAATGCAACGTTTAATTCTCGGGTAGGTGGTGAAGATGATGATGAAATGCTTACCACTCAAGATTGGACTAATGTTAAAATTCTTTTAGATTTTTTAGAACATTTTCAAATTGCAACAAATGCATTTTCTGGGCAATATTATCCTACTATTTCAAACTGTTTAGTTTATATTGCAGCACTATCTGATTTGTTTGTTGAATTTAGTGAGGGTGGGGATATTTATGAACTTGCTATAAATGAAATGAAACAAAAGTTTAAAAAATATTTTTTTCCTATCCCTCCTATTTATGGTCTTGCTGCAATGCTAAATCCTACAATGAAATTGGGAGGTCCTCATTTTTGGTATTCAAATATTTATAAGGCTTTAGATCTTTCAAATGAGGAAATTGCGACACTTGCAGATGCAAAAGCTTCAATTAAGATTAACGCTCAAACAGTTTATAATGCTTATCAACTTGCCTTAGAGCATGCTAGGCCAACTATTCCAACCCCTACTTCGTCTAGCTCACAATCCTCTAAAAGAGTTGCGGGCTTAAAAGCTCTTAAATCTTGGACGGAGTTCAGGGGGTCTCAAGGTGAAAATTATGATGAAACTTCACATCTAAATGAGCTTCAAGTTTATTTGTCTCAGGGACTTGAAAAGGAGAATCCAGACGGCTCTTTTGATCTTTTGGAATGGTGGAAGGCAAGGGAAAAACATTTTCCTGTTCTTGCAAGGATGGCTCGGGATATTTTATCAATTCAAGCTTCAACTGTTGCATCAGAGAGCGCTTTCAGTCAAGCAAGACTGCAAATAGGTGATCATAGAGCGTCTATGAGGGATAGCTTGGAAAAATCAGTATTGTTTAGAGATTGGATCCGCTCGGAAAGAAGAAACTTTGGAATTGCAGAAGCACAACCGGCGATAGATGAAGCTTATGAAGAAATGATAGCGGAACTTACGGAGGATTCGGCTTCGCCCGGAAGTGGTGATGAACAAGCTTCTTTTCCACCACCACCAACGCAACCTCCTCCGAACCTTGAAGGATTTATGAGATTTGTTAGAGATAATACATAGAATAATATGTAACTTGTATTTTGGCACATCTTCCTTAGTTTTTTCCTTCTAATGGTGGTATTAGTACCTTGTTGTGCTCATTCCATTGGGGGAAGGATGACTAAGAAAGATATGTCATTTTTTGGTAATAAAATTTATTGCTTCTACCCATGAGCTTCTTTTCGCAATATTTCTTTGTCTATACTTAGAATTATTTATATGCTACAATATATACATAATATACAATATATATACTACAAGAAAATATATTTATAAGATACAATATATACATAAGATACAATATATATACTACAAGAAAATATATAAGAGAATATATATACATAAGATACAATATAATATACTACAAGAAAATATATTATGCTACAATATATACATAATATACAATATATATACTACAAGAAAATATATAAGAGAATATATATACATAAGATACAATATAATATACTACAAGAAAATATATTATGCTACAATATATACATAATATACAATATATATACTACAAGAAAATATATTTATAAGCTACAATATATACATAAGATACAATATATATACTACAAGAAAATATATAAGAGAATATATATACATAAGATACAATATAATATACTACAAGCAAATATATAAGAGAATATATATACATAAGATACAATATAATATACTACAAGCAAATATATTATGCTACAATATATACATAATATACAATATATATACTACAAGAAAATATATTTATAAGCTACAATATATACATAATATACAATATATATACTACAAGAAAATATATAAGAGAATATATATACATAAGATACAATATATATACTACAAGAAAATATATTATGCTACAATATATACATAATATACAATATATATACTACAAGAAAATATATAAGAGAATATATATACATAAGATACAATATAATATACTACAAGAAAATATATTATGCTACAATATATACATAATATACAATATATATACTACAAGAAAATATATTTATAAGCTACAATATATACATAAGATACAATATATATACTAAAAGAAAATATATAAGAGAATATATATACATAAGATACAATATAATATCAAGAAGTGATATTTATGCATGACAATTTAGTGTTTTACTATTGTTTTGTTATTTTCTTTTTCGTCAAGCACTTTAATAATTAGATATACATATATACTACATATTAATATAGCCATGATACTACAAGAAATTGTCTTTAAAAAAAAAAAAAAAACCCGCTAGGCCCGCGAAGCCCACGAGCCCGGCCCGTTAAGCACAGGACCATGTGGGCTTAGGCCCGTCACGGGCCGGTTCCACCCATTAGGCCCACGAAGACCGGGACCGCCAGGCCCGGGACCGCCAGAGCCCGGGACCACGAAGCCCGGGACCGCGAGGCCCGGCCCGTTAGGCCCACTAAGGCCCGGGCCCGGGACAAAATACAGCCCTAAGTGAAGGAGCAGTGTGCACGCAATACATTTGCATGATCAATCAAGATCATGGTCTGCACCTCTCTCCGGATTCCATCCTATAACCACAAAAACATTCCGGAAGTCTCAGCAATTGAAATGAGCATATGTTTAGGCCCAAGAATGCTCCTTAAAAGAAATTCTTTCGAAGATGCCATCAATCTACATTATATTAAAAGCACAAAGGCCCTTAGCGAAATGCCGTTCGCCTTTTTTACCCTTGAAAAACTAATTCCAGTTTGGACAAAGTAGTAATTTAAGTTATTTTCCTAATATATAGGTATAGTTATTTAATTGCTTCTCTAATATTTAGTACTTAGAAATTAACTAAATATGCATATTAAATCTTTCCTTATTTGAACTATTATATATGAGAAAATTCTAATATTTAAGGTTTAAATTAATTAAAAATTTACCTATATAAATTTTGTTCCTATTTGAACAAATAGCTAAATTTGGACGTTACCTTCATGAATGTGAATCACATTTTAAGGGGATGCTATTGATTTATGAAACAAAATATAGACCATATTTAGATGTAATTCGAAACCTTAAAACTGTGAAACTAGAACTTTAGGAGACAAATAGGTAGAATTTTTTTTGTTTCTAACAATATTGATTTCATCATATTTTTCTATGTTTCTATCTAGATCTTTCAGCAACCAACTTATAAAAATAATTTTCTGCATTTTTCTTTTGTACTTGGACACTGAAGAATTGATATTTTCTTACGAAACGATTACAAATTTCCTTTAAGACCTACATTCTTTAAAGTTATTGAAATTCAAATTTCCAATGGACTACAACATACGTTGGACATTGAAGTCAATTAAAAGTTTCTCAGAACTATTGGTGCTAAAAAAAGTATATATATATATATTTTATTTTATTTTTAAAATCCCTTGCGGTCGATCTGTTATAAGTTTAATTTTAGTATAGCTTTTACAAAAACAATATCATATATTTTCTGTACTTATAATGTAATATGCACTTATAAATCCATTGTCTTGGCATATACTTTTTTAAAATGATATACGTGAGATGATACGTGCCTTTTTTATCCTTTAAAAATAAATTTTATATATTACAAAAAAAAAATTATACACCGAATTATAATTTAAGGTTTTTTTTAATATTTAGGTCTTTAAAATTAACTAAAATTTTGCTTATTCAAGTGTTCCTTATTTGCATTAATATGTAAGAAGACCTAATATTTATGATTTTAAAATCAATCAAAGTTCATCTTATATAAACTTTTTGCTAGAATTTCAGTACCATAATTTTATTCTTTCTAGGACAGCCAAAGAACTTACTAAAAATTGGTATTTTTAAGTTTAATAAATTGTTACTTCCATGCTACTTTGTAATTTATTTAGGTTTAGACGTTTAGTTTGTTTTGTGTATATTTAGGGCATTGCACGTTATACGTGGCAAAATAACATTACGCTTAAAATTGCAAGAGCTACTAAATAATTTAATTTTATTAAAAAAACACCTTAACATACTCAAAATACATCAAGCAGACATATATTCTCAGAAGAATGTATATTAAGTTTAATTTTTTTCCTAATAGAAAATATTACTTCTTCTATGTTTGAATATTCTTTTTCATAGAATTACAACCAATTAATTTTATATAATTTTATTATCTTAATAAAAACAAAAAATATAGTGCAAGACCAATTGAAAATTATAACTAAAATCGATAATGTCGGTCGGCACTCTTTTGATGTTCCTTATTCTTAATTATGGATTTACAGACGACCATAGAATTAAAATAAATTAATTCTATATAATTGATTATCTTAGTAAAAATAAAAAATAAAAATAGAAAAATATTTTGTTTGTAGCAACTTGTTTGCCATATTTTTTGTGGAGTTCAACTATTGTTTTCTCGATCAATGCATCTCATATTCTTATTACTTTACTGATTTATTTTTTTATTAATTAAAAGTTTAATAATATATATAAAGAAAAATATTATTATTTTCCTTCATAATTACACTTAAATATTTTAAAATTGGGATGAGCTAATATAAGAATCTGAAAAAGGTAAAGAATTATTCCTTTACTGTTAAAAACAAATATAGTTACTTTTTTAATTAACTGATTAGCAAAAGAATTCAATTCAATTGAACTACATATTAAGGCCTAATATTTAGGAGTTTAAAATTATTCAAGATTAAAAAAGTACATTATGATATTTCCATAAATGCGATAATAATTTATTTACATATGACTTTCTAGATATATTCCAATACATGAGGTGTTTGATATCAAAGATAACAAGCATGAATAATAATGTTACATTCTTTGAAGCTACATGATATTTGGTTGGTTGCAAGTTGCGATAATACAAATTATATAGAATTAATCTCTCAAAAAGCTATATCATCTTTTCATCTAATTTTAATATTTTATATATATATATATATATATATATATATATATATATATATATATATATTCTTGCTTTTACCTAACCCGCTTTTCTTTAACAATAATAAATTATATGATAAATAGTCATGAGTGTGGATAAAATTTCTATCTTTCTTTTCAAACTTAATACAATAAATGGAGGGCATCGGGTTGGAAGACGTTTAATTGTATAGGAGTTACACGAAATTGTAAAAGTTGGTGCAATAAAAATTGAAGTTGAAAAGATAGAAGGCAAAAAACATATCAAGTAGACCAAAAAAGAGGAAACAATGAAGACCTATAACTTATAAAAAATTAAAATTGGAAAATAAAATTATTATTCTTTAAATAGTATAAGCTCTAACTCTTCTTTTTTTTTTCGCCAAAAATTTACAATTTTTTGTAAATACGAAGCAACTTGTGCTGACACATTATTTAACATTTAGTTCAAATTTTTAATCGAAACTATTTAAATTCGATTAAAACACGACATTAATATTATTTATATGATGAAGAATATAGTTTATCAACAATTTTTTATTATTGACGCAACAAACACGTGCAATGCACGTACTCTAAGACTAGTATGAATAAAATGTTCACAGGCCGATACACGATTACAATGTGGTAAATTCTGCCTAAATATAGAAACCATGTGTCACATACTACACAAGGCAAACCAGTAAGAACTTTTGATTTTTCAGATCTAATTTGGATTAAATCTATTTACTAAAAGATGGACTAATCTAAGGAAGATTCATGAAAAAAAAAAAGAAGAAAAAAAGAGATGATGGCTGAATTGCAGAAAGTAGAGTAAAGGAAAACGAACCAATTGAGCCCCATCTTCCTTAAAGCTAGTAATAAGAACCTGGGTACATTTTGTTACAAACTTTATGCATGACCAAGGCAGTGATGAGAGACCAAGATATTTACTCAAAGGAGTAGGGGCTTCATTAATAGTACAGACAGTGTTGTCAAAGGCAAAAGGTTTAAAAAGGGTCAAGTCTATCGGAGCTTTAAGCGCAAAGCGCAATTAAAGTATGGGCTTTAGTTACAAAAGGCGCAACGAAGAAAAAAATAAAAATATATATGTCATGCAAGAAAGCAGTGACAATTTCATTCATAATGATTTCCTCAACAATTTATATATCTTTTTGCCAATCATAGTTATTGTTTTGTACTGCTTTATTCAAAATAGAACTTATAGGCAATGAGGCGCACACCTCGGTGCCTTGCCTACACTGAAGCGCAGCCTAAGTGAGGCGAAGCGCATACCCTGAGCTTTCTTGAGTTTCAGGGCTTAAGCGCGCCTCAAATGAGCCTTTGACAACACTGGTACAGACTAATACATGTCTGTACCTATAGAGGACGGACCAAGAGACTTGCTTCCTTATGTAGATGGATCAAATACGTATAGTCATGCAACATTCTTACAATATTGCCAATTTTTTTAAGAAAAAGTAACTTCACAAAAGGTAACCAGGTAACAAGAAAATATCTAAAATCAAAGAGCAGGTCTTTGACAGCACTGTTCTGAGTAAATTCAATACCACGGTGTTTGCTATCTAACATATATCTAAAAGACATGTTTAGATGGCATCACGTGTAAAATCAAAAACAGCAAACTTACCAGGTCATTGTTGCACTTTTCCAAATCCAGAACCTTGATTGCAACAATCTCATTAAGAGGAATGCACAGAGCCCGATACACAGTTGCACTAACACCGTCTCCAACTTCTTCATATAACTTATAATCTTTCGCATTGACAGGGAACTTTTTCTCTGATAGTTGTTCCATAATTGCTAGTTATATTGCAACATAAACAACCTCAAGCACTGCAGAGAAAATAATGTGAGGCTTCTTCCAATTATATAGCATTTTGCTTGTGAACCACAAGATATTTTATAGCTCCAGCTACCTCATGGGAAGAACTTCCCTGAGAATAACTTCAACGAAATAAATTCCTGAAATGCACCAGATCCAATAAGTCGACTTTTATACAGATTGACAAGTCTTATAACCCAACAACAGCGATTGCAATGACTTGCCTTGATCACCTTCAAACACAATACTGCCTGTGCTACTCATTAACACTTCAACATTAAGCCAGACGAACCTAGCCAATATATTCCGTGAGACCGCTCACAGAGATAAGCTAATATTCAGGCTGGGTACAATCCAGATACACGATGAAGTGGAGTACCAAAATAGTAGAATGCTAGAAGCAATCTGCCACTAAAAGCTGAGGCCTGAGTTAACTCCAGAACTGATAAAGCAATCTGCCATAACAAATGAAAGAAGATAATAAAAACAAAAAAACTGAAATAAGAAGACACACACAAGAGAGAGAGAGAGAGAGAGAGAGAGAGAGAGAGTGAAATCTAGCACCCAAAAAGTTGCCAAATAAGTTAACTAAAATTTTCAGCTTCTTGAAAAACAATTGCCCTTTTCTTCAGTTGGGATAGTAGGAAATTTCAATTGCATTCCATGTTCTCATATATGCAGGGCTAGTTTGAATTCATTTTACTGACTTGACAGTAATTTTGACTCCCGATGAATACATGTTGACTCGTGGATGACTTGTACTCCAGTCTTCCCACCAGAAAAGGATAAAATGGACAGAAGGTATTTGGGGCAGCCTATTGAAAAAGGAAAACAAGATCATCTATGTGAAACGTACTTATTTTTGTCGTCACATTTTCATTAAACCCACTAGGAGTTATCTTTAAATAGACTAGTATATTAGGTGGCATTTGCTTCAAAAAAAATTGAAAAAACTTGTTTTGGATTAAAAAAAAATTGCATGTTTTGCAAATAAAAGGAAAAACTGTTTTTCAACCAAAGAGCAACAAGGAGAAGTTTTTCAATTTTTCTTTATAACCTAGAAGTCCCCTAAGCCAGTGGCGCACGCTCACAAACCCAATGATTAATGGGCCAATTCCTCTACCATTCTCCACTTAAATAATAATACCATTGCGCGGCAGGGATTGAACCCATGACTTTGCGCCTAACCCGCATATCACAAGTTGAACCCATGACTTCGCGCCTAACCCACACATCACAAGTTGCGCTCTTATCACTAGACCATAGCCTTCCGGCATTTAATTTTTGCAATAACTGAAAGTATTCAAAAATTTTGCAAAATTTAAAAACTTTTTATTCTTGGTGGTTTATTGAAGAACAGTTTTTGCACCAAAAAAAAATGTTGAAAGATTCTGGTTAAGACTCTTCAGCAAATTTTTGAAAGCAAGCACACGAGTTATTTGAACTAATAGTTTGAAATGCAAAAAGATGGAGAAATTGGTCAAAGAGATGTCATATTAAACCGAGAGTAACATAAAGTATAAATAATTTAATAAATTGTTTTTTATAACGTAATACATATAATAAAATTCATTAGCAAATGAAAAGAATTGTTGTTTTAGGAAAATATTGAATTTTTCTAACGAATTAAAATAGTAAATAGATCAATGCATTTGTGGTCTACTCTACCCCCATTATCCCAAATACTCCCATTTAGGTGCTTTTTATCTAGTACTGAAGACTCTTTAATTTGGGACCACATATGATACCCGAGCACTGCAAACGGGGGATGCAAGAAAACTACCAACTTGACCCTCAACCCAAGTTTCATACATTGTAATTCACCAACTAACATTGCCAGCAAAATTTAGTTGAGGCCCCCTTAACATAGAAAGTCGTGAGCAAAAGTCCCTTCAGAGATTAGGCGACTTTCTTGTGTTATTTCACCCACTTTATGTCATCTTTGTGAAAAATAGTGAAGAGGCAAAGCAAAAATGTGGCTTTTTCTCGCAAGGGCAAGCAGTGTGTTTAACTACCATGTCAATTATTTATTCATCAAAATATCAGCTTGAACTTTCTAAGTTTTTAAATTAATCAGAAATGGCAATCAAACACTCATCCTACATCAGAAAAAAGATAAGTGCAGTTAAAAACTTCCCACGAATCATGATACTACTCAATCAATAAAGCTTTTTTTCCAAAATCAGAAGTTCATAAAATGTCACTAAGCTTTTAGAAAAACTTTGCTTCTTCAGTTGTCGATGTCTCCTGCGAGAGTACATTCAGCTAATAAAGCAATTAAGTCAACAACAGAACAGCAAGTCAACATCTAAAATCAGCAATCTGAAAAACAAAGTAGAGTCCCAATAACTCCAAGTCCAATGCAGCTGAATCAAATAAATCGCATCAAAATCTAACATTTTGTAACATTTCAACATATAAGTAACACTAAATGAATCCAATAAACAAGTAAAAGTGACAGATATTGGACCATCGCTGATAATTATGAAGTTGAACGACTATAACTATCTTAAATCTGACACCTGGACAAGTGTAACATCAAATTTCAATCTGAAATCAGTACAGACCTAGGGTTCCGATGCAATAGAGGAAATTTCGAGAGCTGAATCTAACTATAGAGAATGAAATCCGGTGAAAACGCCGCCGTTTTTGTAAGGTGAATTGGCGATGAAACCGTTCGACTACTCCGCCCTTGATGATGCTACTATTAGAATCTGAAGATATAGTTCTTTCTTACCTTGCAGTTAGTCGTCCCCTGTTCTTCTGATCGAATCTTCGCCGTTTATTGAAGAGGGAGAAAATTTCGGCGACAGTACATAAAAGGACTTCGGTTTTACCTTCGATGAAAAAAGGAACGTCTTTTGGGAAAAGAATCGGAAAAAAAAAAGGGGACTGATATTTTGGAAATAATAACAGCACTATTGAAAAGGGGACTCATTGAAAAGGTATTCCGTTTTTCAATTCTTTTTATTTTTTTCTTCTCTGTATTCCGTTTTTATTTTCAATTTTGCCTAAACATAACTTATAAGGAGGTTTTAGGCCTACCTGGCCTTTTACAATATTCAATTTAAGAAAATATTAGACATATATTTATGTGACCGAAACATTGATAACATGTAACTAGCCTTGAGAAGGTGAACAATATTATTTGAGATTATTGTTTATTATTTTCAATACGCATTTCTCGTGCAACGCACGAACATAGAGATTAGTGCTATATTAAAAGCACGAATGTGTTTAGCGAAATGTCGTTCGCTTTTTTTACCATTTAAAAATAGAGTTCATACTTGCCAAAATAGTCATTCTAACTAACTCCCTAATATTTACGAATAATCATTTAATTATTTTCCTAATATTTAGGAATAGTCATTTAATTTTACTAAAAATCTTTCCTTATTTAAAATATATAAGACTCTTAATATTTAGGATTTTAAAAATAATAAAAAATTTATCTTATTTAAATTAAGAATAACATACTTTTCATATTGAGATAATATGAATTACGTATATTTTTTTTATGGGCGTGGGACTCATTTGAGGGACAAATAGTAGGTTTATTATTCAAAATTTTAAATCAAAAGATCCAAAAGCCATTAGTAATGCATTTTATTTTGAATTTATTTTTGAAAGAATTAGTTTCGAATTTTTAAAAAAAAATTCCTTGGTTTTAAATTTTTGTTGTCTTTTATACTTTGTATGTATTCTGACTCATTATTATCTTTAATTATTAATATAACTATGAAACTCGTGACAAATATCAATGTTAATAGTAAGATTCTCATAATAAAGCCATCCAAATAATAAAAGAGATCATATTTCAGCAAAATTATTAGTGAATTAAGAGAGATAATATTCAATCAGTTGAATTCAAGTACCATCACTAAATATTATAGAAAGTTGAATTCAAGTACCCTCACTTAATATTATCAATGAATAACTTTTAATTAGTTAACTATAATTTGCTTTTATAATTCAAAAAAATAAAAATTTATATGCAGATAAAAATAGATATTGCAAATACTAGTATAATAATTTATCTGAATGCACAATACATGAAATGTTAATAGATTTTTATACCTTTTGAGAATTATATTACATAATGATACCTTCATGTTGGTTAAGATAATAATAATAATAATAAATATTAATTTTTACCTTAGTTTGTATGATAATCATTTTATTTTTTTTCAGAAATACATGTAGTTGGGTTTAAACAATACCCATCTGATTGAATTATTCGTATGATAGTTAAACCTAATAATATAGAGGCTTTTATTTTTTGTATTTTTCACTTTGATTTTCAATAAGGAATAAGATGAAAATTATATTATGTATTTGAGAAAACAGAATTTATTTTTTAAGGTCATGAAGAATATAATATTGTTACAAGATATATTTGAGTACGAGTTAGCATATTATTCTGTCACGTCGAGCAACTAAAGTAAATGCACAATTCGTATACAAAAATCATGATAAGACATTAGAATAAGTATATGCGATGTACGTATTTCTTTGAATCACAGGTCATCCCCAAAAGGGATAGTTTCAAGTACCTTGGGTCGGTTATTCAGGGGATGGGGAGATCAACGAGGATTTCACACACCGTATAGGGGTAGGGTGGATGAAGTGGAGGTTAGCGTCTGGAGTCTTATGTGACAAGAAAGTGCCACCGATTCTCAAAGGTAAATTTTATAGAGCGGTAGTCAGACCAACTATGCTGTATGGGGCTGAGTGTTGGCCAGTTAAGAACTCACATATCTAGAAGATTAAAGTAGCTGAAATGAGGATGTCGATGTGGATGTGCGGGCATACTAAGATGGATAAAGTTAGGAATGAAGATATCCGAAAGAAGGTGGGCGTAGCTCCCATGGATGACAAGTTGCGGGAAGCAAGGCTTGGATGGTTCAGGTACGTTCAGAGGAGAACCCCAGATGAGCCGGTGAGGAGGTGTGAGTGGCTGGCTTTAGTGAGTACGGGGAGAGGTAGAGGGCGGCCTAAGAAGTATTGGAGAGAGGTGATCATGCAGGACGTGGCGTGACTTTAGACTACCGAGGACATGGCCCTAGACAGGAAGATGTGGAGGTCGAACATTAAGGTTGTATCGTAGGAGATCGTTGTACATATTTCTACGGTGCACCAGAGTGAGGCTAGCCTGTTAGGACTCAGTCTTAGACTGTTAGTGGTTAATGTTGAGTCACACTACTTTTTTGCTCCACTTAGTGCCGAGTTGTATCCACTAGTTATTGTTTTGATGTTCATCTATTTTTTGGTTCTGGTGATGCTGTTATTTGTTTCATGGTTTATTTTGATGGTGCTGATATATTGCCTCTTTTTGTCTTCTTGAGCCGAGGGTCTTTCGGAAACAACCTCTCTACCCCTTGGGTAGGGGTAAGGTTTGCGTACACACTACCCTCCCCAGACCCACTAGTGAAATTTAACTGGGTTGTTGTTGTTGCATCATTTTCAAGAGCTTGTACTTTTTAAAATTTTATTTTATTAACTCAATTATATATGTTAATAATATTTATATAATTTTAAAAAAATTTATACTCACTGATATGAAGTACACGCGCATTGCGCATACTCTAAAGCCAGTTATCTAAATTTTACAGAAGTTATGTGAAATTTATGCATTATTAATTTTATTATAAAATAAGATATAGAATAAAATAGAAAAATTATTAATATATTGATTAAAATAACTAAAAAGACAAAAGATTATCCTAGTATAGAGCAACCTTTTTATTTTGTTTGAGAAATAGTTACATATTTTAAATATACTGTGTACTAGTAATTTTATTCATATTACGAGAAGAAGAATACGCATTAATTCTCCTGAAGGAAGTGGCTCCCTACTACAACTTACAAAAGTCTAACAAGAAATAATATGTGCATTACACTTATTGCATTACTAATTTTCGAATGACTTGGCTAAAATAAAAAAACTCTTTAATATTATTATATTACTTTGTAATTCTTTAAGCAGTAATGAGTAATGACTTAAGGGAGAAATCAGTACCGATCAAAAACACTCTTGATTTAGGAAGTATAAATGAAATAACTAAGACGTTGCCCAATAAAATTTGAAATTTAAATAATTTCACTGAATGCACAACGAATACGTCAAAACTTTGTTACTCATACTATATGTAATATGTGTACTTTGGTGGAAGTTTGAAGTTATCTCAATTCTCTGTCTTAAATTGTAACGTTCACAACTTTCCATTATTGGAATGCATTAAGTTCACGGCATTGCTTGCTTGGTAGTATAAACGGAAAAAATCATAAATATGTAAATTTACTTTTGACCATTCTGTTCAATTGTTATTATTATTATTTTTTAAATCGTTGTAATAAGAGCATATGAAACGATTGTCGGTATTACATTCACTCATAATACTGTTCATGCTCCAATTAATTAAACAAATAGATTTACTATGCTAATATGAATTAAATTTTACAATATGTGTGATAATTTGTTTACAAACGGCCGAATTTATGAGCGATCAATTTTAAAAAATCACAGAGATCCAATAAATTTGCTCAAATTCTAACACTGTAAAACATAAGTTATTTCACTTGTTACACTCAACAAAGCTACATAATTTTCAACCCCAATTTTTTAAGAAAATCAGAAATTTAAGAAACGTGTGTGCATCGAGATTCTTCGAATTGATAATCAAAATCAGATATAATAAAAGGAAGAAATAACGAACATCTCAAAACTATGATACCATAAAATTCACGTTAAAAAGTTAAAATTCTTTTTTGACTAGCATTGCTTAATTGTTTTTCAACCAATTCCTTAATACTACTGTTAAAACTTCAACAAAATTTAGATCTCGGAAAATATATAAAGGGAATATGCTTTTTGAAACCCAAACTAAATAAAGGAACAGCACACTATGATCTGCAATGGTCCCACCAAACAGCCACCTCATCAACTCAATCACCGTACATCTTCGTTGAAGCACGCGCCTCCTGTCGGAACGGTTAGAATATACGGCGTCGTCCACAAAAAGTACTCAGGTACATTACGGTCGTGAACTACGGTCGTTGTTACTTTCGAGTCTTTAAATTGTTAAGATTTATATCATCAGCCACGTGTATGGTTGGATGAATCCACGTCACTAATAGTCCACGTAGTCAAAGTTTCGATATGCCAAAAGTGTGCTATATTTAGCTGCGAGTTCACTGTTCATTCTCTTTTACTTATGGAAACAGCAAAAAACATAAAATTGACACATTTCGTTGGCCAACTACTTATTTGTACTAGAAACTCCTCACTTTTTTTCTCCTAACTTCAACCAAATCACTATCTGGAAATTTATAGAAACAAGAATTATCCTTTTGAGTGAATGTTTCTTTATTGGTCCACGTAAAATTTACAGGTTGGTGTTTAGACTTTTGAGCACATTTGTCACTACACCGACAGTGGAAGCAAAGGATTTTTAGTACTTGAGACCAAAGTTAAGAATTTTGAGGAAAACTAATTACTAGGGTTTACTTTTCTTGACACTCCATCGTCAGTTTTGGTATTTCGGTAATTTTTTTTTTGGCAATTTGAAGCTAAGTATATGAGAAAAGATGGAGCTTCACGTTAAGAACTCTCCCATTTTTGTTATTTCAGTGTTTTGTCTCAGTGCCAAGCTGTAAGCAGTACTCCTGTGTCAAGTTCTTGTTAACACTTGGAGTTAATTTTTTCCTTATTTTGTAACGTGTTTTTTTGTTAGCCAAGTTTCTGGAATTTAATGCGAGGATTAAATTAGTATAATCAATGTTTTAATAAGTGGTGGTAATAGTAGTTTGAGGAACTTCTGGGATTTTTTTTTTCTAGTGTATTTATTTATTTATTTATTTATTTATTTTTGCTTAGAATTGGGGAATAGAGTTGGAGAAAATGGCAGGTGGAAGGAGGAAAATACGGTTCAGTAAGTTATATAGTTTTTCATGTATGAAGTGTTCGTTGAGGGAGGAACATAGTCAAATTGGGAAGAGGGGATTTTCGAGGATCGTGTATTGTAATGATCCTGATAATCCAGAACAGGTGCAGCTCAAGTACAGAGGGAATTATGTTTCTACTACAAAGTACACAGCGATTAATTTTATACCAAAGTCATTGTTTGAGCAATTTAGGCGGGTTGCAAATATATATTTTCTTGTTGTTGCTTGTGTTTCATTTAGTCCTCTGGCTCCATATACAGCCAGTAGCATTCTAGCACCTTTGTTGGTTGTGATCGGGGCAACGATGGCGAAAGAAGGGATCGAAGATTGGAGGCGTAAAAGGCAGGTAAATTCTTGTTGTATTCTGATGCTCTGAGCATTTTAGACTCTGTTTTCCTTGGTTGGATCAAATAGTTGTCTTTGATGTTTCAGTCCTCGTTCGTCAATCACTGATTACATTCTATCTTTGGTGAAAGTTAATCACTAAAATTAACTTTTTTCTGCTTGGTTAAATAAGCTAGGATTTAACTAGTACAATGCGGATGGGCAACTAATGACAATGACTTTAGGGAAGTGTTAAATTTTCACAATGAGACTACAGATAGCAATGTTTTAATGGTAAGTAGATTCTCATTATCTATTTATTAGTAGCTAGGAAATATTACTCATAAAAAGCTGGAACAGATATGTAGTGAAACACTTTTCAACCCCCAAAAGTAGTGAAGCAATATTTATTGGGTTATTGGCATGTGAAGATAATAAGAGATAGCTGCAACGCCAACCCCCAGTACACTTGGTTTTTGAACGATCTCCCACTCGCATTTAAACAGTGACTTGTAGGTTATAATGTGTCATATTCAGTTGTCCCCAATTGAGAGTTACTATCAAACTTCAAAAAGAAACCCTATATGGAAAAGAAGAAAAAATAAATGCGGTGCCTTTCTTGACTCGCTGGTCCATATTTAATTGGGAAATAGAAAGATATTTTCTCAATCATAAACATTGACTACTGGATACAGATCAATCATCTTTCAGTTTATTTCCCTATTGGGCGAACACACGTTTTTCGACCTTTATATTCCCCAGTGAAGAAGTCTGGAGGTCATGTCGAAAAACTTCACTAGGACTTTCTGATGTCTTTAGCTGTGTAAATTGCAATGTTTCATTTGCTCTTTCTTTTGGATCATTAGTTTGCTCTTAGTCTATGTTGGCATGCCTTTGGTTTTGGCAGTTTGACAAAAATATGTTGGAATGCATTTTGATTGTTGTGAGCAAGTTCAGGTATATATTCAATGGTCTTTCTTGTAAAATTTTAATTTTTGATGCATCTTTTTCAGGATATTGAAGCCAATAACCGCAAGGTAAACGTATACACTGAAAATCATACTTTCCAAGAGACTAGATGGAGAAGTTTACGCGTTGGTGACCTTATTAAGGTGCACAAAGATGAATATTTCCCCGCTGATTTGCTTTTGCTTTCATCAAGCTACGAGGACGGGATATGTTATGTTGAAACATCTAATCTTGATGGAGAGACTAACCTTAAGGTAAAGCATGCATTGGATATCACATCCTCCCTGCACGACGACTCTTCTTTTCGAAATTTTAAGGCTGTCGTCAAGTGTGAAGATCCAAATGAAGATCTTTATACATTCATTGGAACTCTGAATTATGATAATCAGCAGCATCCTCTTTCAGTGCAGCAGATACTTTTGCGAGATTCCAAGCTACGGAACACTGATTATGTTTATGGTGTGGTCATTTTTACTGGTCATGACACGAAAGTCATGCAGAATTCTACTGATCCTCCTTCTAAGAGGAGTGCAATTGAGAAAAGGATGGATAAAATAATATATGTTCTTTTTGGTACCTTGATTACAATAGCTTTTATTGGATCTATCTTTTTCGGGATTGAAACTAAGCATGACCTTCGTGGTGGGAAACTAAGGAGGTGGTATCTTCGACCGGACAGGACAAGTGTGTTTTATGATCCCAAAAGAGCTTCACTCGCTGCATTTTTCCATTTCCTGACAGCACTACTGTTGTACGGGTACTTGATTCCTATTTCGTTATATGTGTCTATTGAGATTGTGAAGGTTTTGCAGAGCATCTTCATCAATCAAGATAGGGAGATGTACTACGAGGAAACAGATAAGCCCGCTCATGCAAGAACATCGAATCTGAATGAGGAACTTGGGCAGGTTGACACTATACTCTCTGACAAAACAGGCACCTTAACATGCAACTCCATGGAGTTTGTTAAATGTTCAATAGCAGGTGTTGCATATGGCCGTGTTGTGACAGAGATAGAGAGGGCCCTGGCAAAGCGGAAAAGAGATGGAGCGGTGCAGGAAGTAGGTGATGCTTCTAATGACGTGGAGGAATCAAATGACACTGCCGTTAACTTGGAGATATCTATTAAAGGATTCAACTTCAAAGATGAGCGTATAATGAATGGTCAATGGGTCCATGAGCCTCATCAAGACATGATACAAAAGTTTTTCAGAGTGCTGGCGATTTGTCATACGGTTATTCCTGATGTGAACAAGAAAACAGGTGAGATCTCCTATGAAGCAGAGTCACCAGATGAAGCTGCCTTTGTCATTGCAGCAAGGGAACTTGGGTTTCAGTTCTTTGAAAGAACACAAAGCAGAATTACACTGCATGAGTTGGATCATCGGAGTGGCAAGGTGGTTGACAGGTAAACCTTTGATTTGTTTTTTTTTTCTTCTATTGGAATCTTACATAGTTTCATGCAGTGAGAAATTTCATAAGCATGGAATATCTAGTTATAAAGTTTCTGCGCTATTTCATTCTTTTCTTATCAATTGCTTTTGTTTTTTCTTTTTGGAACAGTCTATCAATGGATCATTGACTCATTTTTACCCTTTTCCTTTGTTAGTTTTATTGCTTTTTGCATGACTTAAGTCTTCATTTCAGATCATATCAGCTCCTTCATGTCTTAGAGTTCAGTAGCTCACGGAAGAGAATGTCTGTAATTGTAAAAAATGCCGAGAACCAGTTGTTGCTCCTATGCAAGGGTGCAGACAGGTCTGTATCTCTTTTCACTGCCCTTGCATATGTCCTTTTTTTTTCTATCAAGTGATCAAATATGTGATTCAAATCCTCCTGTTCTGTTTAATTTAGACTGATTTCTTCTTGCTCATAATATTTCTTTTCATTAGTGTGATGTTCGAACGGCTTTCGAAAGATGGGCGGGCCTTTGAGGGTATAACAAGGGAACATCTTAGACAATATGCTGAAGCAGGATTGCGAACTCTAATTGTAGCTTACCGTGAGCTTGATGAGGAGGAGTTCCAATCATGGGAACAAGAGTTTTTGAATGCCCAAGCCTCTGTAACAGCAGACAGAGATGCTTTGGTGGATGCTGCGGCTGACAAGATTGAAAAGGACTTAATTCTCCTTGGTGTTACTGCTGTTGAGGACAAACTTCAAAAAGGGGTGAGCTTTAATCTTGTGTTATACATTAGTTAAAATCGAACGGAGCTTGCAATTTCCTTTTTTTGCTTTTGCCTTATACATCACTTGTTGTGAATCATTTTCCAGTCCTAAGCTGACTGCTCTGCAGGTCCCGGAATGCATTGATAAACTTGCAAAAGCTGGGATTAAGATTTGGGTCTTAACTGGTGATAAGATGGAGACGGCTATCAATATTGGGTAGGTCTTATTAGTAAAATGATGCAACTTCTCTGTTTAAACCATGAATTCCATTCTCATTATCTTTCTGAATGTTATGTAGGTACGCTTGTAGTTTATTAAGACCAGATATGAGGCAAATTATTATTACTTTAGATTCTCAAGACATATTGGACTTAGAAAACCAAGGAAACAAGGAGACTGTTGCAAAGGTACAGGATTGTGGATTTGTTTTGCCTACAATAAAACAAAAGTTACGTTTTTCACCAAGTTCAACTGTCTTAGGTTTCACATGATAGCATCACAAAGCAAATAAGAGAGGGAATATCACAAATAAGCTCAAGCAAAGAAATTACTGCATCATTTGGTTTGATCATTGATGGCAAATCATTGTCATTTGCTCTTGACAAAAAACTGGAAAAATCATTCTTGGAGCTTGCAATAAGTTGTGCATCTGTTATTTGCTGCCGCTCCACTCCTAAACAAAAAGCTCTTGTAAGTGCCATCCTATGCAGTTTCGTATTTGGAGAATTTTGTTCATTAACTGTATACAAAGTTTGTTGCACATCAGGTTTGTGGGCCATTTGAATAATCTGACAAAAATCTTTAAAGATATGCAGGTTACTAGATTGGTGAAAGTTGGAACACACCAAAATACATTAGCGATTGGTGATGGGGCAAATGATGTAAGCATGCTCCAAGAGGCTGATGTTGGGGTTGGCATCAGTGGCGTTGAAGGAATGCAGGTAACTTTTTGCGTAGTTCTTCCTCTTTTGCATTGTTCTTTTTCCTTCCTTCCATTTCTTAGTGTTCGGACCCTTGCTTTTCCTTTTCGTCATTTTTCCATTTCGCTTTGCCTTTTCCTTGTCAGGGCGGATACCGTTCCTCTAGTGGGGGTTGGGGTAGGGGATTAGTTAGTGTAACTTATGCCATCCTGGTTTTCGGTACATATTGCCGGATCTGTTCTCCCTCTTGAAAGCTCTGCTTTGGTATGTTTTTATTCATCACTAGTCGTAGCTGTGGATAATTAGGAATTGATGTGAATAATCAAGTGGTCGAGACTTAATGAAGTTCAGTGAGCTAATTTTTGGAAAATGGAGAGAAGAAGAAGCAATGGAAGAAAGGTAGTTTAGTATTTAGTTGGAGCTCTTTTTGTGTGAGTCAGTTTTCCTTTTGCTGAGAACTATTCCTATTTGAAGCGCCTCATAACTGTTTCATGATCCTGAATAACTGACTAATTCAGATCAGTGAAGCAATTTATCAGAAGGGGGTCTTGTTTTTCTGTTCTGGATTAGTTTAATCAGGATTCAAGTAACTGCTGAGGTTTTGTCGTTACTAGGCTTATGAGGGGAGATTCAATGTTCTAGTACAGAATATAATTTCTAGCATTAGTAAGATTCTCGGTGATTGTTGACTTTAGCTGAAGATGTAACCCTGTCTCTCCTCTCATCACTTGGTGCTGTTTCTTTTTGCATTAATATTACTTACGAAGACTGTCTTTTCTTGTCTCTCTTGATGGACTGTGATTTATAATTAAGTTGTAGTAGGCAATATGAGCGCAGATTCTTTCTGCCAAACAATTTCCATGTTCGTCAAGGAGTTAAACTGATGATGCTGCACTTCTTACTAGGCTGTCATGTCAAGTGATTATGCAATAGCTCAATTCCGTTTTCTTGAGCGCTTGTTGTTGGTCCATGGCCACTGGTGCTACAGGAGAATATCAATGATGGTAAGTATTCCCCATCCTAGGAAATTTTAAAAAGAAATCGGATATGACCAGAAATCACATCTGACATTTTGCTCATCTTGGAGCCAATATGCACCAAACAAAAAATTGATACCGAGTCTTTTTTTTTTTTGGTTTAAAACTTTCTTTGTAAAAAAGGAACTGAGGTAACATTTGCGTAATTGAGGTGACTATTTTTAGTTTAGCAGGCATGCGTCATAATTATTAAACAGGCGTACACTTTTTTGAAATCGTTAAGAAGCATGACACATGTTACATATAAAAAAGTGAATAGCAGTTTACTTACCGCTGTACCAGGGGCATGGGTTGCAGTTACGAATATTTTGTATTTTGCTGGCTGATTGAAAGCAAAGTTTCATGATGGTTTTGAATTAGACATTTATGACCTCCTGATATCACTTTTTGGGATGGTTGCAGTTGTGCTACTTCTTTTACAAGAACCTCGCCTTTGGGTTGACCCTTTTCTGGTTTGAGGGCTTTGCTTCTTTCTCTGGCCGACCTGCTTATAATGACTGGTATATGTCATTATATAATGTGTTTTTCACATCGCTTCCTGTGATTGCTCTCGGTGTCTTTGATCAGGATGTTTCTGCACGGCTATGTCTCGAGGTCGGTCTCCTATTTTGTACTTCCTTTTAAGCACCAACAAAGTTATGTTTATTAAAAAAAGCTACTTCATATTCACCACTTTAACGTGTTCTTTGATCTCTGCTGCAAGTGGTTGTAACTTAAAAAACTAAGCAAGAGGGCCACAACCTTATCTCTCATAGTATTTCTTTTGCAGTTTCCTAAGCTCTATGAAGAGGGGACAAAGAACATTCTCTTCAGTTGGCCTCGCATTTTAGGCTGGATGTTAAATGGTGTTATCTGTTCTATGATCATCTTCTTTGGAACCAACAATTCGATCGTGCATCACGTATTCCGGAAAGATGGTCAACCGGTTGACTATGGAGTATTTGGAGTGATAATGTACACTTGTGTGGTGTGGACAGTCAATTGTCAAATGGCAGTGTCTATCAACTACTTCACTTGGATTCAGCACTTTTTCATCTGGGGCAGCATTGCGATTTGGTATGTGTTTTTAGCAGTTTATGGCTCTCTTTCCCCTATAATATCAACTACAGCATATCAGATTCTCGTGGAAGCTTGCGCTCCAAGTCCGTTCTATTGGCTGGTCACTCTTCTGGTCGTCGTTTCCTCTTTGTTACCATATGTTACATACAGGGCATTTCAGACTGAGTTCCGACCTATGTACCATGATCAGATTCAAAGGATACGATTCGAAGGATTAAACAGTGACTTTACTGAGGAGTTTAATGGTAGAGGCAAAGAAAAGATATAGCTTTCGGAATAGATTCACTTTGTCACAGGTTGCTCCTTAATAGTATGTAAATTTATTTAGTGTAAAGTAGATAAATAGTGTTGTGTATAAGTGAGCGAGGATACTAACATTTCAACTGTCACGCCCCGACCTTGAGTAGCGCGACCGGCGCTCAACCGAGATACTCCGGTCAAGCAAGTTTGTACAATGCCTCCTACCCAAACTCGCCCATGAATAAAGAGAAGATATATTTCATTAATTAACCATTGAGAGGATTTTATGAACAATACCAATTCCATTACCATTATTTGCTTCATTCATAATTCCTAAAATATATTATACATTCATAATTTGAAGTGGATCATGTGATACAATTACAACATATCTAGTTTGACTCTTCCAACACCACCACACTATGTTTACGGAGCTTCTAAGTACAACAGAAAAGTAATATGGAAGTGTCGGCGACAAGGCCCCGGCTATACCTCGAAACACCAAGTACAATGCCATGTGACATAAGGCCCGGAATAGAGTATGGCTCACCAAAGTTTGCTGGATAGAGAGTAACTGCTAACGAGGGTCAAAGCTGTCCGCTGACGAACCACCTGCATCTATTGAAGATGCAACCCCCCCGGCAAAAGGGACGTTAGTACATGTGAAATAGTACTAGTATGTGAAGCTAAATGTCCTCTTTAGAAATAGAATGCCAATATAAGAAGGGGAAAACCGTGGAAGCAACAAGTAACAATCAATGATATCCAAACGTCAAGTTATAACCGAAAAATTTTCAAAGTACAAAAATATTATTATTTTTTGTTGGGAGATCATTAGTATCGATATACCATCATGATTTTAGGACGGAGTCCGAGCACGGACTGATTGGCTAGGCCGTCTCACCCAAAGACATCCAATCACAGTCATAATCACAATCACAATCTCTACACAAAGCGGCCCTGCCGCCTCACCCCAATGTGTGCAGGTGGAGGTGTAATCACAATCACAATCTCTACACAAAGCGGCCCTGCCGCCTCACCCCAATGTGTGCAGGTAGAGGTGTAATCACAATCACAATCTCTACACAAAGCGGCCCTGCCGCCTCACCCCAATATGTGCGGGTGGAGGTGTAATCACAATCACAATCTCTACACAAAGCGGCCTTGCCGCCTCACCCCAATGTGTGCGGGTGGAGGTGTAATCACAATCACCAACATGTGTGCGACATGGCGTCTGATCTCGACCTGATCGGCTAGGTCGTCTCACCACAATGCCGTGTGGATTGACATCACCATTTGCTAGCAATCATCTCATCCCAATTAAGGGGAATATTCTCTCACATCAATCTCATCCCAAATAAGGAGAATAATCACACGCACTCCTACACCGACACGTGTAATTTCGGGGTTAGGTTATTTCAACCTACCCTTCCTCGGTGACTAACGATACTCCCAAAAATATTTTTGCTTTACACACAAAGGCAATATAAATACAAATACATTCACCTCGTAACCTTCCAGACCATATATAGCCTCATTAGTACTTTTAGCCACTCACAACATTATTATTTCATTGGCTCTCTTGGCCATACATATGATTCCTCATTCATGGCACGTTAGCCGTATTTCATATTCATGACTTTTCATGATCATCATCACAAACATTAACATATAGAATATTTCGAAAATCATAACTTTAAGTTCATCAATAGTGAATGTTTTAAACACAATAGATCCCTTTCCAAAGTATGGAGCACAATGACTTGTAATCGCAACACAAGTTAAAAATCATAAACGAGTAATACACCGTATCTTTTTGAAATACTTCTTCCTAAAAGGCAATACACAATTTCAACTCATGAGTATGTAAGAACTCAAATCACATTGAAAATATTTATAAAGGAGAGCATGGTGATATACGATTTAAACATGACTTCAAATCAAATGCACTAGTTACAACAACCATGGCCACGTTTTATATCTCACTCTCATTTCTTTCACTTTCAGGCATATTTATAGATCATCATCAATAAGAGTATTTGGAATCAAGGCCTTAAGCATAAATATAAACAATAGAATTCTTAGGCGCATTGAGTTTTCTTTCACAATTGAGCATAATAACTTGCAATTTAAACATGATTTAAAATCATACTATATCGACATATTGGTCACACTAGGATACATTCCCGACAGAGAACACAAGATGATAAAAAAAATTTGGTGCACATTTTTAGTATATATCTTTCAACACAAGCTTATTCGAAATAGTCAAATATATAAGGAATAACTCGGAACATGGGAATTAGGAACTTGGGCCAACCATACTTGAACTTACGGAAACATCATGGAATTCGATTCCAAGAGAGAAGTTTAGCCAATATACATTGTTTGAGCTTTACGTAAGTTACTACAACATCCCAATACTTCTAGCAATAATAATCTATAGGAAGATAGCAAAAATCGGATATTAATTAGAAGAATTCTCATGGTGTAACTCTCTTAGGAATTTTGTCAAACACCTATAATGCAAACTTGAGTACAAAGCTCTACAATGGTAATCCCTTCCTTCCTCAACCAATTTCAACAAGAAACTACCCGATATAGTTTAACAACCCCACATACTACCTCCTATTGGCACATGCATGTCCTATCTCCAACCCCACCCTAAATAAACTTGCATGGATGAGTAGGACAAGAACTTACCGGATAGATGATGGAATAATTATTGGCTTCCATGATTCTTGAAGATTGGGATAAGAATGGATGATTAGAATGCTAGGCCTTCTTCTTCTCTCTCTAAAATACTCTTACTTCTCTCTAAAACATCATATATATGCCCCAAAATGAGCCCCAAAGGCTATTAATCAAAATGGGGTCGGGTTATAAAAATAGAAAAATGGACCCTCCGAACTCAAGTCTGCAGTCGCAGAATGGACCGTAGAACAGATATGCGGCCCGCAAAATCGACCCCGAAAGTGATGCCAAAAACTGGGATGGCATGGATCGGTCTGCGATCCGCAGACCACTTATGCGGCCGCAGAATGGACCACAAAATTACCCAACGAAATTATTCATGCTAAATATGCGACGGAAGTGTGGATCGCATAATGGACCGCAAAACGACCTTTCAAATTTAACAAATTTTTTGCTTAATTCCGCGATGATTATGCGTCTCGTGGAGTGGTTCTGTGGTCGCGAACTTGACCGCAGAACTGCCTTCTTCTGCCAAAAACTTTTACCAACTCTCCCATGCATTTTTCAACCCAAAAGTCCGTACCGCGGCGAGCTTACCTTCGAATATATTAGCCCACCTCGGCACCACAAAACTCGAATTCCTTGACAAAATTTTACGGGGCATTACATCAACTGTCATTTTTTGGGGTAACATATACTATAATCGTTGTAACATTCTGAAGCTTCATCAAATGTATAGTCTGTTGGATTGGCTAGAATTAATGTTATTTGATAGGAGATTTTATGTTTTAGCAGATGCGAATAATGAAATTTTAGAATGCTGATGAACATTTAGTAAGGATGATTGTAGGTTACAGAATTAAAGGACAATCTACTTGCACAAGTTTCATCCCTAGGAATTGATAAGAAATAAGAAACATTTCAAGGTGATTTAATTTCATACAAATGGAGTAGTAGTAGGAACTATTCCTATTTCGATCTAGTTACAAACTAGAAGAACTAGTTTCGTTAGGGACCTATCACAAGACTAAAAATCTTCTTTATTACGAGAAATAAGATCTTTTTTCTAAAGAGATTCCAATAGATATTCTATTCATGGAACATGACAAGTAAATGTTCATTAATTTGCATCTGGTTATTCACCATGTAGAGGAGTATGAATTTCATATTGCCAACATATGAAAAGAAGTATAAATATCGTTACATATAAAATGCTCGCTAATAATTAGTGCTGCGTCTTTAAAATTGTTACCCTCCAATTACACTAGTTAATTCACTCAACGCTTTCCTTCAGTTCAATGAGTAAGCCAAATAGACTTGCAACCAAAACCTTATACCAAACATATTTGAGTAATTTGTACCACTACTTAAGAATTAGAATCACGCCAACCGAGTAGTGTTTGCAGAAAGAATATAGCTTATGTAAAACAATTGGTGAATTAAATTATGAACCCCAATGAACCGACAAGGTAAGCCATTTGGGGTCCTTTATTACATGTTGATACTATACATGCATAGCATGATAATTGATGTTTTAGGTGAGCTAATTTAATTGATGCTGATTTAAAGCGGTAACAACAATAATAGAAGGACTGCACTAAATGCACAAAATGCTTTAAGGGCACTTCACCCACAAATATCATTTAGGGGTGTGGTGGAATGAATAAGATCCTCCGTCTTTAACTAGAGATCTCGAGTTCAAATTCGAGGTATGAAAAAACTCCTAGCAAAGATCACTTCTCCCTTTAATGAGTGTTTACCCGTAAAACGGTACAGTTAAATTTGTAACATGGTTTATAGACGAGCAAACTGACTTGATCCGAAAATGATAAATAAACAAGATTAAAAATAAGACTTAGCGATTAAAATCGAAGGAAATGACAAGCTTGGCTCCGACAACAGAAATAAAAATAATGTAAAAGAGCAAATAAAGTTATTTCCGATGCCAATTACAGTTGTTGTTCACGGTACTGGTTGTTACTTGATTTACTTTTTATCTGTCTTCGGTTCCACGTGTCACGCTATCATTCGATCATTCATTATAAACAAATTCTACCTAATACAGATAGTCCACCTACTTTCCAGTGGCATATCTTTGTGTCACCGGAAAGTTGGTGAAGATCCCTTTCTTGGCGGAAAATCTTCTGAGAACCTTCTGAATAATCTCTGACGCTTGAAAGAATGCACGTTTTCTCACATTTAATACCCCCAACATGTATTGCCTGACGATTCAACAATATTTCCGTCGATTCTCGAGGTAATCATGACCACGATTTTGTTGTCTATACTCTTTACTTATACTCATCATTTTACCTCTTTCACTTCCAAAACTTTCATAAGTTCATCATCTTCTTTGCACTTAACCTTCTTCTGCTTTCATCTTTTTCTGACTTTCTATAAAAAACTTCACTACCTTTTTACTACCATGGCTTATTTTACTGAATCTTTCAAAAACTCTGATTTTCTCTTCGGTTGAGGCCCTAAGAGACACCAAGACAAAGAGGTTGATGTTGACACTGATCCTCCCACAGTAAGCACCATCATACCCAAACACCTGAGCATCGCCAATGAATTCCAAGAGAAGTTTTCATCTGCGTCTCCACGAACTTGGGCCATTAGCAGGTATCCTTCCTCTATTCGCCCTTCCAGTATTTCTGCTGTGAAGGAGGAATACAACTGCCCAAACCTTAACATCATTGCTCGATACATGATAGAGCGAGTTACCTTCACCAAGGACGGTTTTACGTATGTCTATACGTATCCCTTCACCTTGGGTCTGTTTTTTTTGAGCGGAGGGCTCGACCCCGTGATCTTGGAGTTCTGCTATCGGTACTAGGTCTGCTTAGCACTAGTAGGCCCTTTTGTATGGTGAACGATGGCTTGTCTACACTAATTGTGCACGAAGACTGAGGAAACTCTAACTATGGCACACATAATGAATCTTTACTCCCCCAAAATCTTCCGTGAGGGACTAAAATATTTCAGCAAACATGGCTACCACGCCCTTCTCACTAGCGTGGATGATGACAGTGACTGTGATGGATATCATCCCGACCACGACTCCATCATTTCCTGAATCATGGAATCGTTCACGTAAGTTTGTAATTTATTCATCTCTTTCCTTCGTAAAAAGACCATTTCACATCATTGTTGACCTCTTTGTTTTCATTGTTTTAGCTACTTGGTGGACACTACCAAGGGTTCAAGGCCTGGACCAATGGGTTCAAAATATTCTGGATATATATATGAGATTC
This sequence comes from Nicotiana tabacum, assembly GCF_000715075.1. Taxonomy (NCBI): domain Eukaryota; kingdom Viridiplantae; phylum Streptophyta; class Magnoliopsida; order Solanales; family Solanaceae; genus Nicotiana; species Nicotiana tabacum. The sequence continues at coordinate 93,762,485 of NC_134096.1, read as the reverse complement.
TGTAGTAATATCTCTGAAATTATATTTCTTGCTCTTAAGTCCTTTCATGAAACTTTATTTTGATGGTATTCCACTGAGTAGGCTAATACTTATGATAAATATGGCATGCATGTAGGGTCTTATTACCTCATGTCTTCATCACAATGCGATCTTTTTTGGTCATAGCTAATACCACATATTTACATTAACACATTTCATATGATAAATATATACTTGTATATTTTCCCATTCTTCATGGTATCGTTGACCTCCTCCCTACATATTCTATAGGAATTTATGACACATTATCATGTAGTCTTAGAATTCTTGTACTTCTCAATATCCAAATCCGTACCATAACCGTTTTCAATCATTGTTTTGATCCTTACATCGTACACCTTATATGTATAACTTTCCAACAACTTTAACTTAGCCCATGAGCCATTTCTATATTTATTTTTCTTGAATCATAAGGATCCGTTCACTCACAAGTAAACTGCTCTTTCAATATCGGGCACATATAGAGTTGCTTTGAGATCATTCTTAGAAATTCTCAATTTTTTTCATCATTTCAACATAATAAAATAAGACATACCCCGACTAAAAAAAACTCAAGATTATTATTCCATATCATTTTTTCCCCTTCTCTAACAACCTATATTGCTTCTTATAACCTCCAAGATTACGCGTTTTGTGCATCTCATGCCTTAATATGTTCACGCTTACCTATTTAAGTTCACATACTTTATCCCCGCGTATCTTGGTATGCATAATTAGAGATTAACTTTTATTTGTATCACATTCATCATCTGGAGGAACTCAAGGTTGTCATTCCCATCTTTTACATATGGCATGCTTCGTCTATCCTCAACTCGTACTTATATGTGGCACTTTATTTCTTATGTGCCACTTCTATTTCATATGACACCATCATGACGATAACCTATCATGCTTATGGAAAACCTGATGTCAAGTACAATTAAGGGTCATCTCTCTCGTCTTGTAACATTCCCTTTTCGAATGATCAAGAAGTCCCCTTTTTCTTTTTTGGAAAGGTGTCTTTGGTCATTATTGACACTGTCTTAACTATGCCAAACTTCTTATGAGTCATACTATGTTTACCACAAATTTGACTGATTCACATTCACTTGTCAATTAGATCCATATTACCTCTCTATATCATGTCATGATAATTTAAGATGCAACATCTTCATTTACAGTATTCTTTTTTTTGTACCTTTTCTAAACTCGTTAATGATGATTACCATAGTAAACAGTCCCTCCAACATCTTGACTAACGATCTTGAATTGAAATCTAGGACCTAATATAGGTTCCCTTATTTACATCCTTTAGTAAAATTCTTTATAAGTCAGGACACCATCCTGACAATACTAGCTGACATCATCACTTTATTTTCTTCCATGATTTCTCAGTATTCGACAAATAATTCTTGTTCACCAAAGTCATACGTGTTTACTGTATCAGTCCCAATCTATTCTCGACTTAACCTTCCATTTTGAACAAATATGATACTCTCTGGCTATTAGCCCAAACATCTCGTATTATAAATTGAACATTGAGCTTCATTCTCGTCACTTCAATATCTTCCTCAATAAGAAATCAATACGATCGAGAATCTGTACTCACTTCAGACACAAACGCACGATATAGAGTACGAAAAAAAATAAAACTCCCTAGATGTCATTGTAGCCTCCCCGATATAAGTGTGGCGGGCAACACATCGATAAGAGGGACTCTACTTGACACGGATCCATAGACTTCCTAGGACTCAACTTAGAACCTAGAGCTCTGATACCAAGTCATGTCACGACCCAAAACTACGTGGCCGGCACCCGACACACTACCCGACCCGAGCGAACCAAACCATGTGATACACCCAAATCATATGCATAAAAATCAATTTAACTGCGGAAGCTCCTTGAAAAAAATCATATACATTTTCAAGTTAAATAATAAAATATTTTCTAATTCAAAATCACACATGACGTCTTTCATGATAATAACAATGAGATTAAGTAAAATAAATATACTTTCATGTATGTCGTGTACAACCCCGTTATTACAACCTTTCACAACTATCTATGGAGCCTCTGTACCAAGAATAGAACCAACGGTTGGAGTAATTCCAACAAAATAAAATGAGAAAGAACATGATAGCTACCACGAGATAAAAGTGGTGCTTCATAATACCTCAGAAAGAGAGTCATCCTAGCCTGATTGCATGCCACATATCATACATCATCCTGAAACATGTAAAGTAAGCAGGGCCCTAGAGAGGGACCCCTAAGGGCTGAGTACATCACAACAGTACTCAATAAGTGTCATAGACTCTCTCTAACTTAAGTTCTTGGGACAATTAAAAATAATGCACCAATATTTGATATAAAACGATAAGAAATTTTATCAATTCATGACCCTTGTTATTTTAAATAACAACCAAGTGAAATATAACCCACAATATAAACTTTTAAAATATTTACATCAATCGAAGATTTTGGATAAAATCATGCAAAATCGTTCTATTTGCTTTAAGTCATCGAAATCACTTTTGGCTCCTTAGGCCTAAAAATAAGAAAATCATCCTTACCTTTCATTGGGAGTACTATATTATCACCGACATAATAAGGTCAACTAGGTTATGTACCTAGCGGCAAGTATCATATACCCTACTTGCTCAGGTCGTCTCATCGTAATGCCATACGAATTGACTCAGCCATGCTAATAATAGCTCAAAATAGTACTCTCTCGAGGGAGAGCACTATGCCGTAGTCTATACCACAAAGTGACCATCTACGCCTACACTGGCATGTGTAGTTTCATGACAATGAACACGATATATCCGAAGCCAATTTCGGTGAACACAAGTAACTCCCAAAATATTTGATACTTCAAAAATAGATTCATAGCATAGTAGCCTCAAATGATCTATTTTTATCAAATCATAGCATTTACAGAAAATCTAAATCATTTGAACAAAATTAAAGTAAATAACCTTTTACATGCTAAAGCCTTTAGCAATTTAACATCAATCTTAAAAGATATCACAAGTGCTATTTTGTTCGTCAATTTCCAAAAAAATACTTTCCATGAAAATTATCTTTAGCACTCAAAATATATACTCTTGCCAATACCTAAGTTTTGATAAAAACTTATAACATTTATCTTGAGTGTCATTTTGCCAACAAAATTTAAAATAAAATTTTATAATAAAATATGACACTACATATGCAACATAATATTTTAATACATGGAGACATCCGTACTTCTTTGTCCCCACAAGCACATTTGTAAACAACTTAAGTATTAACTCGAAACATGCTTTTAGAGAAAGTCCCTCAAGAAGAGTAAGTTTTAATCAACTTACCTCGCTTTTGCTTTATTAACATTCACAAGCTTTCAATCCTCCTCCATCATTCCAATGTTGATTAAAATACTCAACATCACCAACAAGTCGACATCTATAATTAGATATCCTAATTACATGAGAATATGACCTAAGATATTGATCAATATTTATATATGGCTCATAAGTTGGCTACAAGCCTCCAACAACTCAAATCGCTAAATAGTTTTACATGCTAGACCATTCAACTTTATTCTTACGTTTTAATACCCTTTCGAAGTTATTAATGATACTACATCAATTGTTTATTGCCACAAAGTTACTATTCATCGTCTTCCATAATCAACACTTGCAAAATATACAATTCGGGTGATTACTTAGTTGATCACTTCCATCTTTTGCTGACAAATAATTTCATAGGTTCATTGTATTCATAAATTTCTTCACCAAGATTACCATTCATCTTCTCTCTTATTTTCTCAAAAGTACTATTCATGCCATGAACTAGAGTTTTATAATTTAATATTTCAACCATTAAAACTTGTAACAAATGCTTCAAATACTTCTAACTACTCATAATAAATGAGTTTGAAGCATTGGAATTACCTCTAGTAGATCAATCTTGAAAAATCACAACTTTGATAATTTTTGTGTTCTTGAGGATTTGATGATGAAATCTAGTATTTTGATGTAAGAATGATGTTATAACTCATGTATATTGAGTAAGGATCAACCCAAAATATCAATAACAACTTACCTTAGTTGATTGGACTTGATTTGAGCTCAAAATCGTCTCTTCACCATCAAGAACCCTAACCCCCAATACACAAAATACTCTCCTACCCCGATTTTGTATTCATTAGCCCAGATTTCTGGGTTTTGGATGCGGCCCTGGATGCTTTGCATCCCCACTTCACTCATCTTTGAAGCTCAGATGCGGACTTGGACGCTATGGCAGCACTTCACTGTCAGCCTTTTTTTCGGACGCGGCCCCGGATGCTTCGCATCCGTAGACTTCTCTGCTAGCCTTTGGTAATTTGGCCATAACTTCTTGTAGGAATGTCCAAATGACATACGGTTTGAAGCGTTAGAAAATAGATTCCAAGATCTTTCATTTGATAGGTTTTACATCACATAAATCCTTATATATATATATATATATATATATATATATATATATATATATATATATATATATATATATATATATATATATATATGTAGATATGCTCGTCCAAAGTTTTGTCTTGTGCGTACTCATTTGGAACTTTAGTCTATCATGTAATTTCCAACTTAACTTGGACTTAGGGCTATCCTTAGACCCCACATCACTTATAATATGTCTCGTACACTTATTATCATATTCAATTAATATCCATCATATTAATAGTCCCCGTATGCACATAAAATAATATAATTAACGCACATCAACTTTCTTAATAACGCTTAAGTACTTCGAAATTTTGCGGGGTCCACCCTCTCCCACCGAGGGGATGCATATGTCTCTCTCCCCCGGGCTCCGGCGGCGATAACCCTTAAATTTTTTTCTTTTGTTGCTTTTCTTTGTACTTTTGTAATTATGCCAAACTTTTCATCGGTTTTGGCACCTTTGATAAATAAATAGGATTTTTTCTTAAGTGTTGTGCAAGATATATTCTCTTTGCGTCAAATTAGTTAAAGTTTCGGGTAAATTGTAATCCGACAGCTTTTGATTTCGGACATAAATTCTCCTGGAATCAACCATTTACTATGAGAGTTTCATAAGAGAGGGCACTCTTATGTTTACGGTGCTCTAGAAGAGGACATATCCTGTTAGTTATGACACAAGAATTCAAAATTTTTTGTTAACTTTCAAATGATAAAATCAACTCATCGTTTGAACAAGAAACAAGTTAAAAATAAAAGGACTTTATTTTGTTCCTTCTATCTTTAATACATAAGCATTTATTTGCTAAAAAAAAAAAAGAAACTGCCAATACATGTGCCTAACTTGTACAACTTATTTATATGGAGCTGGTCATACAGTCCTCGATTTCGATGAGACATTATTGTTCCCGGTTCTTGCAGTCCCCGGTTTTCATGGCAATCTTGTAGCCGTATCTTATACTATTCCCCCCAACATTCGAATGCGAAGTATGCAAATTAGAATACTAGAAGTCTTGCTTCGTTGGGTGAAACACTTGTGAACTGTTGAATAGTCTTTGATTCGATGGCAAGCTTTGCTTCCCGTTAGGAACTTGCCATCGAGACAAAGATTATTTAATCATCCCGTGGTAGTTTATCATTTCAATGCCTCGTCATTTAAAGGTCTTATCCTTGTCGATGCCACTCCTCTCGTTGTATGCTTTTCATTGCTGCCTTGTTAAAAACCTTGTCAGAAAAATCCGATTGGGATAAAACTGATCAAAGGAAAAAATAGTGCAGCACATACTTTCAGTATTGGTAGGATCCATCAGCAGTAATACTTTTTGAGGTGAGTCACATTCTAATTGCTAGGCAATTTGACTCCATCTTAATTTACCAACTCGTACGATCCTTTACCGGTGACAGCTGAAATCCGGTAGGGGCCTTCCCATGTCGGACCCAGCTTCCCAACATTGATTTCCCGAGTGCTCCGATTCACCTTCCTCTGTCTTCGGTTCCACGTGTCACACTATTATTTGATCATTCATTATAAATTAATTCTACCCAATACAATGAGCCTCGACGTGAATCTAAATTAGTTAATACCCCAAATTAATACCGAACACCATATAGGAACCAAAAAAATTAGCCAAGGATCATTAAATCTCCATATCCCCTTCAGTCTTCACCGATACGTTTGTCGCATTTCCTTTTCATCACTTGTCGTTTTATTAGTTTGGTACTTTTTCTTTGCTCCGAATAAATTGTATATTTATACATTTTAAGCATTATCATTATATTTTGTTAGTGACTTTAAACTACATTGTTTGCTTAAATTCGAAAATATCCAAAAGCTTTCTTCCACATTTATTTTATTTCAATATTAGTACTGACATATTGTCGTTGTGCCATACTTAGAAAGAGTTTGAGAAAATGACAAGCCTCTAACCAATGTTTGATGTGATTCGTCTAAATCTATTTTTGAATATTTACATGATGAATAGTTGAATACCTCAGGAATAATTCAACTGATTTAGTCATTGATGCATCAGCCGCACATCAAATTAGGCTTTCTTGTATATTATCGAATGTAATACCGAAAAAAATATTTTACCTTTTATGAATGGCATAAACACCCAAAAAATCTTGATGCCCACGTGTGAAGTGGTTCTAACTAGGAAAACCACTTTCTTTTACTTGTCATCCACTAAAGGAAAACTAGTTCCACGCTTCTCAATTAGTATAAATATACGTGCCAAAAAAACGTCAACTGACAACTAACTTGAGAAAGAAGAACGAATTTTACGTTTAAACAATGAGAAAATTTTCCACTGTCAAGTTACTTTTTAGTTACAAAATAAAAATTACTTAGAGGTCGGCAAAAATCTATTTTTAAAAAAAGCTTACTGGTTTTAAATTTATATCACAACTATTCTTTACTACTATTTATCGAAATTTACTTATTGGACTAATAGTCTTTTTGGCCAAGCTTCTCAAGAGGAAAAAATACTTTTTTTTATCTAACTTGAGGTGTTTAGTCAAGCTTTTTTAGGGAAAAAAATATTTCTTCCCAAAAACAGAAGCAGAAGTAGTTTTGACTTTTCTTCTCACCAAAAATATCCTTAACAAAATATAGTATATGTCAAAATAATCGTTAAACCTAATACTTAGGATATTAATGTATAAATATTTTTTATTATTTTTAGGATAACTTTCTAATATATAGTGACTTTAGGGGTGAATGCTTTTATATTTGTTGAATGATTTTTAATATATTAAACTTATATTAAAAGAATTTAGTACTTTTAAATTTTATTTTCATATTTTACTTAAATAAAATGAAAAGATTTAATTATTGCCTGTAATAATAATTTTTTAAGATTATTTATTTACTTATAATATTAATTATTAAGTAAATCTATTCATGTCCTTATTCATAATTTGATACTTAAAAGCACTTTCTGAAAAGCTTGGCCAAACACAAATTATTGTTCAAAAGTATTTTTCAGAGTGATTAGCCAAACACAAACTGCTTCTCTCCAAAAGTACTTTTTTCAAAAGCACTTTTAAAAAAACACTTCCCAAAATAAGTTGATTTCTCCAGTTTGGCCAAACAGGCTATAACTTAGGTTTACATCAAGAAGATGAAAGTTCTTCATACCTAAAACTAAAACGCGAAACCCCTTGGAGATAGGGGCGGCAAATAGGCGGGTCGGGTTGGATATAGGCGAGTCGAAAATAACAAAAAATAAATAAACTATCCGATCCAACTCATATTTAATACGAATAAAAAAGGGTTAACCGGCGGATAATATGAATATGGTAATTTGTGAAAGAATTTCTAGTCTCCCAAACTTGAAAAATTCTCAATTTGAGGCTTTACAAATGTAAAAGTTAAACTCATTAGTTATCCATTGGTTATCCATTTTTAAGTGGATAATATGGTTCTTATCCATATTTGATCAGTTTTTAAAAAATTCATTATACAACCCATTTTTAATGGATAATATGGGTGGATAATTATTTTTTTTTAACCATTTTACCACCACCAGGGCCGGCCTAATGGCCAAGCAAGTAAAGCCGTTGCTTAGGGCCCCTTATTTGTAGGGGCCCCAAAATTTTCTAACAGTTAATGTATTTGTCCATTTTTTTAACAATATTAAGTATTTGAAAAGAAAAAAAAAATGCAAGTTTCAAGGAAAGGAGACCGTTGGAGAACTATTGGAAAAGGAATATATTTTTGGGATTCATGCCTTATTTACGCGTGAACATTCCACAATCTTGCCTCATTTATGTACCATCATTATTATAAATGGGCCCACATTCTTTTTATCTCCTTTTATCTTTATCTGCAAAAGTATATTAACTTTTACTCTTCTATTGTTCCTTTGACCATCTCTACATTTCAGTCAGTATCACAAAATAAAAGAGCAGAACACAAGTACCATCTATTTTATTTGTTCTCAAGTATTTTGGCGTTACATCAAGAATTTTGAAGTAGCAAAAGCTTATCAAATTATTTATTTGTTGAATCAGGTTTGATTGTTCTATATTTTATTATTTGCATCTACTTTTTAATTTTTTTGGATATATTTTCTTGTAAGTATATATTGTCTTTTTAGTTATTTATTAGAGTTTTAATATGTCCAACTAGAAAATATGAATGTGGATGTTCAAAACATCAAAAAAGGAAAAGGATTGAAACTCTAATACAATCCCAAAAAGGAGCACTTGATAAATTTGTAGTGAATAGTAAAAATTCTAAATCAGAAAATGTGAAAGATTTTATGATGAACAAATCACTAATATAATTGAGATAGAGAATAATAAAATTCAAGAAGAAGAGGAAGGAGGAGAAGTTGGCGAGAAACCTAACATATATCCTCAAGAAAAATAAGAAGTTCTAAATAAGTTGGATAATTATACTCCTAGGAACATATATGATCCTAGTCAATGGACTAATATAGATACAAAGTTGAGAGATCTATTGATATTAATTAGTAAACATATTCTTTATCAATAGAAAAAGAATTATTAGAAGAAATCGATTATAAATAAATTATTAATAATTTCGCATCTCAAAAAGTTAGAAAAAAAAAATTTCAAATAAAATTATAAATTTTCTTCTACAACAAAAATTTTAGGGTCCCTTATTGAAGTTTGGCTTTAGGCCACAAATACCATTGAGCCGCCCCTGAACACCCCTACTTGGAGATCTATATCACTTAGATATAAGAATCAAATCCAAATTAAAGACACTTTTCTTTTTTTTTTCCCAACCTTTTCTTCCTTCTCTATTCATAAGCTCATCGTAGTCCAAAAATTAGAAGAAAATCTTTTACAGTCATCCCGTTAAAATCAATTAGTGTTAACAATTTATTTGTGTAAAGGAACCTAAGAAAAGATTAATATCTGTCTACGATCTTTAAATTGCAGACATAAGATATTTTTCCAAAAGAAGTTAAGTTGTACGATTATGTATTAAAAGTGTAATAAATATTTAGACATCTGTTAGGCTAAGTTACATTTATGGTAAGTTACCAATAAATGTTCATTAATAGATTATTGACTTAATTCTATAAATATTTTTTTAGCTCATCAAATTTAAAATTCTTTAAAAAAAGAGAAAAAGAAAAAACCCTCGTATAAAACCCCAGCTGGAAAGCCTGAAACAGTCCGCATTAATTCTCTCTCCATTAATAAGATCGTAACTTACAGAGACCCTAAACGTGCACCAGTTAGTTACTCACAGAGACCAGACCACATGCAGGAAGAAGAATTTTTCTGCCCTAGCTTTAGCAGCTATTCCTCAAATAGAGCGGCGGAGATTGCCGCTAAAATCTCCGATGAAATTGAACGCAATTCTAAGGTGGCGGAGCAGGCGGAGGTGGAAGCGAACGCTGGCGAGGATGATTTTGAATTCTCTTTGGTATGTGAAAATCCAGAAGCTTCGGTTGGGGAATTCTTCTACGACCGTCAAATCCAGCCTGTTTTCCCCGTTTTCAACCGCGATCTGTTACTAAACGTTGTTTCTTATGACGTAGATCACAAAGGCGGCGTTGACGGCGAATCGTCGGAAAATGCCAATAGTTCAATCCAGGTTTCGTTAAAGGATTTGTTTTTAGAAGATCGCGAACCGCCGTCGTCGTCGTCATCGGAGGTCGATGAGTTGGAAAGTGTACCTCCGGGAACCTACTGTGTATGGAAACCGCAGATAACCGAGCCTTCACCGAGCAGATGTAAGAAGAGTAATTCAACAGGATCGGCGTTTAAGCGGTGGAGTATTCGAGATTTGATGCGTCGGAGTAATAGCGACGGGAAGGACAGTTTTGTATTTTTAACGCAGGAAAAAGGAACGAAAAACGAAACTTCCAAAACAAAGGACTCAGTTGAGGCATCGAAAGTAACCGGAAAATTAAAGGCAAAGGGAAGTAGTAACGTCGGAGAGAAGGCATCTTCGTCGGCGGCTGTTTATTTACGGAACCAAGCGGCGGCAAAGGAAATGGATAAGAATAAGAGGAAATCATACTTACCGTATCGGCAAGATCTGGTAGGTATTTTCGCAAATGTTAACAGTTTAGGGAGAACTTTTCCACCTTTCTAGCAAACTCTATTTACTCCTTCAATTAATTAATTAATTAATTAATTATGTGTATGCGAATATATCTTAATTAAATGAAGAGCATGTGCTGCGATACTGATCGATTTTCGATTTAGTTGTTAGGAAATTCTACTGGTAGTAGTAATAAATAGTCCTACTATTACGAGAAACGCTTTTTCCCAAAATTGTCGGTGTAAATGAATACATATCACTTTACCCAATTGAAAGTGCATTTAATTTGGTTGTGAGATGGGACTCGAGGAAAGATCGTGGTTCGTCAATTCTTCCGGAAAACCAGGAGCTAAAAAACCGCGCCAACAAAATATTGATGACTCTTTATTTATTTTTATTTTTTTGAACTTTCATTCTCATCAAATAGAATTACATAAATTGAAACAGGAGGAGAGTATTTGATTTTCCTGACCTAATATCTGAGCTACCAATTCTAACACCAGTTTTAGGTGTATTATAATGATCAGTTCTATGGCTGATTTTGCATTGTTTGTTTGCTTAATTCGATTAGAACATAGAACAAGTTACTGTTCACATTTTCCTTTTATATTTATGTGGCGTTTACCAAACTAATGGTAATTGGTTGAACAGTTTTTTTCCACTCGTTGTTCCACTTCACGACTTACTTCCATAATGATATACGTTCTAGCTAATCAAAAGTTTGGTAGGCTACCATAAATAAACAATTCACAACTACAATGAAAAAAGAACTATATACTATTGAATCCAGCCTTGATTTAAGAATTTTCTAAATATTATATAAAAATGATAATATGACAAGATTATACCAGCTGGGTACAGGAAAATGTTCAATAAATCCCTAATATCTTAACTTTATTAGGTTTTGCAGTCACGATTACAGGGGCAGAGTTCAATAAATGTTCAATATATGTGTGTGAGAGAGAGTTGAATCCCCTTACATGTGTCAATTTAAGTCCAAATCCATCCGGCTGGCTCAAGGTTTGCCCGTTCATTGGCTCGCTCATTGTTTTCCAGCCCAACTCATTTCAGCATATCTAAACTTGGATGGATTTTTGGGTCCAAATTGATTCATGAGCAACTTTATTAAAATATCTTTAAAGTAATTCTTTTTTGTTTGATATGTTATATATGATCATAACAAAAAAAAAATCTTATTTAATAATTAAAAAAAATAAAAGAAAACAACACATATTAATTAAAGCTTTGTAAGAATTGATTGAGTTGGGCTATTGAGTTGGGCTATGACCCAAATTTTAGCCTATCTTGATCCGGTCAATCTCAGATCAAGTATTTTGTGGGCAGAGTCCTTATCCGCCCATTTTGACCGCCCAAAATTAGTCCAACCCCCAATCACCCCATTTACCACCCTTAAATCCCCTTATCGTCTTTGTTTTTTTTAAAAAAAAATCCCCTGACTTCATCATGAATCACGAAGTCAGAGACTTGGAAAAGATGACTACAATGTTAGTAGTATTAACGTATTTTCACATTGACAATGACTACCACTCAAGAAAAGTAACTCTTCACATGCATTCACTAGTAACTAGTAATCCGTTTCTGTTCACTTAAAAGGCACCATTAGAATCCGCCATATTCTTAGGTCATTGACTTGGATTGTACAATAATGTACTTAGACCTAACGCCTAAAGCGATTCCATGATCGTTTGTCCTTCTGCCGTCGATTTGGACTAAAGCATGAAAATTGACGTTTATAATTGAGCATTCCATTTATTTCTTACTTTATGTAATACCATAGATTAAGAAAAATGGAGTACTTATTTGATGGGAAATGTCAATTTATCATATCTAAGTTACATTTGATTTTGATAATAGTAATGGTATATAAGCAGGAGATTTAATTGTCTTTTCTGTACCTAGTTTATAGAGGTTTTGAGTTTCTTGTCCAGTTGCAAAATTTGGTACTTAACATCTAAGATAGAGGTGTTCAAACCAAACCGAACAGTCAAACCAAATCGATTAAAAAACTCGACAAAGTTTGGTTTGATTTGGTTTAGTATTATGGAGTAAAAAAACTTGAATCAAACCGATATATAAATATTTAACTTTTATATATACTTTTAAGACTTTATATAAAATTTTCTTTAAAAAATATTTAGAAATATTTGGGATCCTCTCATGGGATGTAATATTTATATGAAATATATTTATTTTTATTTACTTTAAATAATGGTTGTATCACTTTCTTATCAAGTATTATTAAAATGGGCCAGTCATCTCTTTGTTCTCCATATTCATATACAAGATTTCTTATATCTTTTTCGAATTTGAAATAGTATTTCAATAATTTAAAATTAAATAGAATATATCCTTATTTAGGTATCATATTGATTTTTATGTTTAATTATTAAATTCGGTTAACCTTGAAAGCATATATCAACGAAAAATTATTGTCAGGCGATTAAGAAAATAACTATCATGTGTTACTAAAAAACTCTTCCATAAGAGCATTTTAATAGATAATATATTTGTCATTTTTTTTTAATTTTTACTAAACATATATTCACTTATTAAAACTTTATCTATAACTTTAACAAAGTAATATTGAAATAATATTTATGTAACAAAAAAACTCAAAAAATACGAAACATTTGATAAAACCAAACCAATCCAAACCGATATAATTGGTTTGGTTTGATTTTGAATAAAAACCGAACCAACCCGGTCCATGTACACTGTGAAAATTCAGAGACTATGAGGTGTAGACTCCATTAGAGAGGAAGCTCGAGCTAAGGCTGTTAGCTCATGGCTGAGGAGAACGTTCTGGAATTTGAGAGAGAATGTAGGAATGCAAAAAGTAATTTCATTCACTGTAGCAATTACAATATATACACGTGAGTGGAGAAGTGTGACTAACCTAACAGCTGGCAACAACTCATTAACAACTAGCAACTAAACTACCATTAAGCTAATTGACTAACCGTAACTATCAAATTAACAACATATACATAAATATGCTTAGTCAATCTTAACACCCCCATCAAGTTGGTGGGGAAGAATTCACTGCCAACTTGCCAAGGATGCTGGTATGTTTGATGCCTGTCAAAGCCTTAGTTAGAATATCAGTAATTGATCATTTGTTGAGATGTGATGAAGAGTGATCAACCCATCTTGTATCTTGTCTCTTACGAAATGACAATCAACCTCTATATGCTTTGTACGCTCATGAAACACAGGATTCCTTTCCATGTGCACAGCAACTTGACTGTCACAGAAAATAGGAATATGTTTTTGGCATGTATCAGTTAATTCTTCCAACAATCTCTTTATCCATATTAACTCACCAACTACCTTTCGAATTGATCTATATTCAGCTTCTGCAGATGACAAGGAAACTGTGTCTTGTTTCTTTGATTTTCAGTTGATGGCACTCTCTCCAAGCAGAACTACATAGCCACTCACAGACCTCCTAGAATCAGGCCAAGGCAGCCCAATCTGAGTCACAATATGCTTTTAAGGTGCAGTCAGGACTGTTGGATAAGAAAACACCAAGTGTGAGATCAACTTTTAGATACCTAAGAACATGTAATGCAGCTTTAAGGTGTGGTTCTCTTGGTGACTGCATAAACTGACTTAGATGTTGCACACTGTATGTTATGTCAAGTCTTGTATTTGTGAGGAAGTTGAGCTTCCCCACAAGTTTCCTGTAATATGTGGGATCTGTCAACATGGATCCTTCAGTTGCCTTCAACTTAACTGTGCAATCAAGAGGGGAAGAGACTGTAGTATATCCCAGGCAATCATACTCCTTCAACAAATCTGTAGCAAATTGTCTTTGTGAAATAAGTACTCCATCATTCTTATATAGCACTTCCAGACCCAAGAAATAATGTAGCTTGCCCAGATCTTTGATCTTGAATTTGTTATGTAGGAAGCTCTTCAAACCATTGATCACTTCCAAATTTGTCCCTGTGAGGATTACATCATCCACATACACAACCACAAATACAGTTAAGGAACCATTCTTCTTATAGAAAAGTGAGTAATCATTAGTTGAATACACAAATCCTTTTGAACACAGAGATTCTGTCAATTTGTCATACCATTGTCTGTTTGCTTGTTTTAGTCCATATAAGGACTTCTTCAATTTGCATACAACACCTGGTGTGTGAACTTGTAAACCTTGTGGGACATCCATGTACACTTCTTCATGCAAATTCCCATGTAGGAAAGCATTATTTACATCTAATTGAAAAAGGTCCCAACCTTTCTTCACAACCACACTTATTAATGTTCTGACAGTTGTTATTTTGACAACATGGGAGAAGGTTTCCGTGTAGTCAATCCGTACCTGCTGTGTGTAACCCTTAACCACAAGTCTTGCTTCGAACCTCTCTATGCTTCCATCTGCATTGTGTTTGATCTTGTACACCCACTTGCATCCTATAACTTTCTTTCCTGCAGGAAAAGTTACTAAATCCCAAGTATGATTAGCATACAAAGCCTCAAATTCCTGTGTCATAGATGCTTGCCAAGCAGGATTTATGGCTGCTTCCTCATATGAACATGGTTCACTGTCATGTGAAATGTTCCTCATAACCTGCTGACTGTTCTGACTCAAGGTATTCAGGGAGACATGTTGGTTTTTGATAAAAAAAGAATTGAGTGAATGTATATGTTGAGAGTTGTTCTTCAATGTTAGAAGGGAGTAGACATATTCATTTAAGTATGAAGGTGGATTATTTGCCCTAGTAGATTTTCTAGGTTCTGGTAACATGATGGGAGGATCGGGTACATGATTGGTGGCAGTATTCAGATCATCTGTTATGAGTGACTCACATGAAGGTGCAGGGGCTATGTTATGTGGGGAAGTAGGTACAACATGATCAACATATATAGGAGAATCAGTGACAGAGTTGTGTGTGTGATTCTTATCCTGTAGCTGACAGCTATCCAAAGTATTAGTTTGATAACAGTCATCTATGATGTTGGGCTGAGGGGATGCATAACTTGGACTCGAAGTTATCAGGTGTAAAACTGAAGGGAAAGTGGAATGATTAGGAGAAATAGCAAATGGTAAAAGGTGTTCATAAAACTATACATCTCTGGAAATGTGTATCCTTTTACTAAGCAAATCAAGTACCTTGTAACCTTTTGTTCCGAAGGGGTATCCTACAAATATGTGTGGGTTGGCTCTTGGTTCAAATTTGTCTTTATGAGTTTTAAGGGTGGTAGGATAGCATAGATAGCCCAAGCTCCTCAGATGGGAACATGTGGGTTTCTGTTTGTAGAGGATTTCAAATGGGCACTTGTTATTTAGTATTGTAGAGGGGAGTCTATTTATCAAATTTATTGCAGTTAGGATGCACTCTCCCCAATACCTCAAAGGCAATTTAGACTGGTACAATAGAGCTCTTGTTATCTCTAAAAGGTTTTTATGTTTTCTTTTGACCACACCATTTTGTTGTGATGTATAGGGACAAGTTCTTTGGTGAATAATCCCTTTGGTTTGGTAAAAGGTCAGTGCTTCATTGCTGGTGAATTTTATCCCATTATCAGATCTAATGGTCTTGACTGACATTTGGAACTGGTTTTCAACCGTGCAAACAAAGGTTTTGATAGCTTCTAGTGCATTGCTTTTGCAGCTCAATAACTGTATCCAAGTAGATCTACTACAGTCATCGACTATAGTTAAAAAATACTTGTAATTATCATGTGTGGCAAGGTGGTAAGGGCCCCAAAGGTCTATATGTAATAGATCAAATACTTGGGTGGAAGATATGGTTCTTTGTGGATAGAGAAGTCTGCCCTGTCTAGCCATGGGATAGACTGAACAAAAGAAAGGTTGTTTGGGTGCAAAATTGGCTGGTATAGAACAGATCCCCTTCATTTTCACAAAAGGTACATGGCCTAATCTGTTGTGCCACAAGTAATCAACATAATTTTTGCATGATTTGAGACAGACAAAGAAATATTATTAGAACAAACTCTCTTATTATCCGATTGGTAGTTATTTACAATAGGAAGTGAAGGTGATTTGAGCTTGTATAACATCAGAATCACTACTGAGACTCTCACCAAAATAGACTCTTTTATTGCTTGACTGGCAGCTATTTACAATTGGAAATGGAGATGGTGAATTAGTCTGCACAATACTTGCATCGTGACATGAATTAGAACTACCAGAACTGAGTAAAGAAGTTGAACTAACTAATTGGCATTTTGAGCAGAGGAAATACAGACCATTCCTTGCTCTACCAATCTCCAGAAGCCTCTTCATTGAAGGGGCCTGCAATACACATATGTACGCAGAAAAATTAACAATGGATTTGAGTTGTGATGTTAATGAATGAATGAAAATGAGATTAAACGTGAAACTGGGAACAAACCAACACCCTGTGCAAGGTCAGCTTTGGACTAAGAACTGCATCACCTATCTCTGTTACTTTAACCCTATATCCATTTGGGAGAGTAACTAAAAAGGGGTATGGCAAGGTTCTAGTATTAGTGAGTAGATTTTTGTTATATGACATGTGGTTCGAGGCTCCAGAATCTAAAATCCAAAAATTAGCAGGTAAATGGGAACATTTATATGAAAGATCACCAATAATTTCATCATAAGTACATCAAGCCAATATACCTGCGAAGTTCACATCTCCACTTGTGATATTATTTGAGGTCTCAGCTACAGTCCCAAAGTGAAGTTTTTCCAGTAGGTTCAGCAACTGATTGTACTGTTCTTTCGTCAAGTTGGGCGCATTGTGGTTCTGATTCTGACCTCGATTATCAGCTACATCAAACTCTCCACGCAACATTTCTTGAGATCCTCGATGAACATTTGCAGCAGATGCTGTGTTCCTGCTTCTTGTGAACTTGAAGTTCTGTGGGAAACCATGTAACCTATAACACTTTTCTTTAGTGTGGCCTGGCTTTTTGTAATAGAAACAAAATAAACGTGGACCTCTGTTCCCTGATCTATAGGCATTATTTCCTGCTTTGTTTCCCATTTGATTGTAATTTGTTCTAAAGCCACTATTTGCTTATCCATGAACGTTTAATGACGCAGATTCCAAACTTAGCTGACTGTGTGGTCTAACTTCGCGTTGTTCTTCCTCTTGAATTAGAATAGAGAAGGCTTGTGCTATCATGGGCAGTGGGTTCATCATCAGAATACTTCCTCTTACTACAGTATATACCTCATTTAAGCCCATCAAAAATTGAATGAGTCTCTTATCTTGTTCTGCCTTGTGCATATTTGCCTTTGCCCCGCAGGTGCACTGGCAATTGCACTGAGTATTCGCACTCAACGTTTGTAATTCCTCCCAAAGCTTCTTCATCTTTGTATAATAGCCAGTGATGTCCAGTGAGCCCTGGGTCAAGTCATTGATTTCCTTTTGAAGTTGATACATCTTAGCTCCGTTGGTCTGGTCATACCTATCCTCCAATTTCTGCCAAAGTTCCTTCGCATCATTTACATACTGTAAACTGTCTGCTATGTCCTTCTAAAGTGAGTTCAAAATCCATGAGTTGACCATATCATCACACCTTTCCTATTGTACGTAATTTACAGAATCAGCATTAGGCTTTCTACATTTTTCATTAATAAAACCTATTTTGTTCTTCACTGAGAGGGCTCGCAGAACTCCTCTTCTCCAGGAACTATATCCTACTCCATCAAAAGGTATTGGTACCAAGGTCGATCCAGCATTTTCTGATGGATGCATATATAGAGGATTAGTTGAATCCATGACATCTCTTACCAAATTGGGTCCGTTATTTTCAAATTGATGAACAGTTGGGTCAGCAATATCCTCTTCTCCGGCCATGATTTGAAGTATTGAAAGAGAGAGATGAAATTATACTCTAACAGAAAAACAATGAATCAAATTGACGCAGAAAAAGGAGAAAAATTGATTTCCAGATTTTGGGAAACCCTAGATTTATTGAGTCAGTGAAATCGATTGAATTTATGAAATCGATTGAAGATTGAGTGAGAACTAAAGCGGAAAACAGAGCTCTGCTCTGATACCATGTGGAAATTCAGAGACTGAGGTGTAGACGCCATTGGAGAGGAAGCTCGAGCTAAGGCTGCTAGCTCATGGCTGAGGAGAACGTTCTGGAATTTGAGAGAGAATGTAGGAATGCAAAAAGTGATTTCCTTCACTGTAGCAATTACAATATATACACGTGAGTGGCAACAACTCATTAACAACTAGCAACTAAACTACCATTTAGCTAATTGACTAACCGTAACTGTCAAATTAACAACATATACATAAATATGCTTAGTCAATCTTAACATACACCCCTAAACTAAGATTCATAGATTTTTTGGTCCAGCTCATTTTAAGACGCACATAGTATCTTAATTTTTCTTTTAAATGTATACAAAGGAACATCCTCTTTGACGACAGTAATTATAGAATTGCAGTGAGAACTTAAGTAATCTTGGACCTGACAACTCAATCTTAACCTTCATATTAAGACCTCATTGAGTAAATTATCATTTCGCTTTTGGAAAATAAACTGATCTTATAATTAAGATGTACTTTATTTGACTTTCGTTGTATTATTCAGAATTTCTGATTGAGTCTTTCTGCCTTAAATCGTAAAATCACTCCGCATAGTTCACTTCGGAAATGGTTAACAAATTATCGCTTTGATTTTGGGATATCAGCTGGCTACTTTTTTTTTTTTTTTCAAAATTAAGAAAAAATTGTGTTAAGCACACTGCACGAGCGTCTACTGTCCGAAAAAAATACGCTTTGAGAAAAAAAATTCGTAAAAGAATACTAGCATAGCTGGAACTATCGATTTGTGGGAGTATGATTTTTAAGAGAAGAAACTCAAAATATGAACTATTTGATAAATACGTATATATATAAAGGTTAAATACATGTTTAAGTAGAATCGCCTATGAATATTGTCACACCTCCTTTTTTCCGAGAGATATGAGAGTTTTTTCAATTAAAATAATATTATTCGAAATGAGATTATTTATTTAAATCAGAGTCACCACTTGGGATAATTATTATGGTGTCCCAAGTCAACGGTTTATTTTAAAATCCCAAATCGAGAAAATTAACTCTTATTTATGGTTTGTGAACACAGAAGATCGAGTAAAAAATTCTGTTAACCCAGGAGAAGGTGTGAGGCATTCTCGAGTTCCGTGATTTTAGCGCGGCGCTTTACAATTACACTTGGCTTAATTTCTTGATTATTACATGTTTAAAACCTTTTATGTGTTACCGCTTCTATACCGCTTTTATTTGTTTTTAACCCTTTTAGTATTTATGCAATTTATTTGAACAAGTCGCGATGTCGCGCACTCGTTGTTTTGGTGCATATTGCAAATCACGCCACGTGAAACGCACCCGTGACTCATAACATGTTTATTTTAATTATTTGAAGTTGTGGTCAAGTCGTGTGAACTTGAGTTGGGATTTACGTATCGTGACCGTGTCACGGGAACTGTACCCATAATCACGATGATTTATTATTAATCGCGCCTAAAACAAGCTACGATGTTCATAATTTGCTCAACTCCTAAGTTTGAGATTATTGTGAGGCGATGAATTATGAAATCAATTGTGAAAAATGATCAGCTTTTGCTCTTAATTATTTTGACCCAGATAACTTAAAATTGATCATAGCACAATTGGCTTTTAAAGCCAATTAATGAGTATGCCCAGTTACTAGTTCATCAAGTTACTCCACTATCCATTAGTCAATTGCAGTAGTACATGCTTCATTAAGCAAAGCCCAACCACCGGGCCCAATCATCTTTTTTTTAAAAGTCCAAATCTTATTTTTCAATTTTAACTAGTAGACATGGATTTTATCCCCAAAGTTCAAACATTCACTACGTGCCCAAAAATCATGTTTTCATCAATATTCATGTTAATCAAACAAGAAAGTAACAAAATTTAACAAAGCTAATGAGACCTAACAATTAATACGGAAAAATATCAATCTTCATGAAGCAAAATAAGATCAAATTATATATTCAAGCATAATATCTTAACAAAATAATGATGGGAGAAATGGACCTTTACAAGACTGTTTTGAAGCTTGGATAATGAACAAGGATGTAAATGGAGTTTCGACCAAAATCGACAAATGGAGCTCGAACTCGACGACTCAACTTTGGAGCTGTTATTTTCTGTACAAAAGGGGACTGTTTCGCTGGGTTTTCAGCTTGTTTTTGTCGTGCTTTTTAGCTTAGTTTCAGTTGGTTTCGGGGTTGGACTTTGGTGATAGATTGCTGGATTTTTCGAAATAAAGCCGAAGAAAAAATGACACGAATAGAAATTCCCTTAGCGTAGAATAAGTAAAAATATTTCTTTCAATTCCCTCCTCCCTTCTTTTTTCCTTTCTCTCTTCCCTTTTTTTTCTCCTCACATTTCTCTTCTCTTTATAGAAAAAGTTTCGGAATTTTTTCAGATTTTTTAAATTATTTTATTACTTTTTAATTAAAAAGAATTTTCACTTCCCATTTTTTTTCTTTTAAAAAAAAAATAATTCTCCACTTTCCTTTACTTTTTTTTAATTTCTCACTTTTGTACTTTTATTATATTTAAATTCTCACTTTTTTTATATTTCTTTTTTTTATTTTTCACTTACTTTACTTTTTTTTTTAATTTATACTCTCTTTTACTTTTTTTTTTTAAAAAAATCATGATTTTTTCTTTTATTTTTTAATTCCAACTTTCTTTTACTTTTCATTTTTTAAATTTACACATTCTTTTACTTTTATTTTTAAAATTTTCCAGTTTCTTTTACTTTTTATTAAATAATTTCCATCTACTTTTACTTTTACTTTTTAATTCCATACTTCTATTTTTCCTATTTTTTTTATTCAGATCCGATTTTTTTTTATAAAATATTTATTTTTTTCGGGTTTTTAATTTATTTTATTTTAAAATAAAGATAAAATTAAAATTAAAAATAATATTAATAGTAATAATTGACCTTTTAAATTATATTTAATTTTTACCCTATATATAAAAAAATATCACAAAGCTAAAATAATATATATTAAATTTTTAAAAATATTTACACAATAAAAGGTGATAAAAATTCAAATATAGTCATAAATTAGGTACTCACAAATATTAATGAAGAAATTTACACACACATATGTATGTATGTATAAACGTGGTAGTTTATAAAAAGATAATTCCACAGTTAAGCCCTCAGCTATTGATACGTTGTCATTTTGGTCATATAATATTTGGCTAAACATATTTAACCTTGAATTAATAAAAATGTGTATTGTTGGTACCTTTTATATATGAAATATGTATATCTAAATTGTTTTTAGAATTAGTACTATATATCCTCAAATATGGGGTAAGCAATAAAAATTTAATATAACACACGGACAATTAAATAGTTTAAACAATTAACATATAACAATTCGTTAAATTTATGACGATTACAAGCCCAAGGGGCCAAAGTACTGATTTTAACAAATTAAAGATTAAATGTGCTTAATGTATTGTAATACAAGGACTAAAATTACAATCTATTGACATTCCACGGGCTGAAAGCACAAGTTCCCTTTTTTGAAATTAATAAACCTCTGATCTCTGTAATTCTGTTCTACTAAGCTGAGCTGAGCTGAGCAAGGAGTTAAAACACTGCTATGCAATAAAAATGGTTTAAATGTCATATACTAATTAATTACCTTTAGAAACAAACATTATTTCGTCTCCAATATCAGGAAACTGTAACAGTATCAATTTACTTTCTTTATGCTTAATTTGTAAAACGCGAAATACATAAACGATCCTTTTAAGTTGTCCTCAACGATTGATTGAACGCCTCAACCAAGCAATTTTTTATTTTAACACTTCAAGTGGCTATTAAATAGGCCAAATAAACACCCGAGTACATCAAACCATATGCGTGAGTTGCACTTGTCAATGACATGTCAAATGGACCAATCAAAAAATAACACGTGTAATTTTGCCATAAAAATTTGATAAATGTAATTTAAAAAAAATACATTTAAAGAAGAAAAGAAACTTTCTTTACCATCTCCTCTCTCATTTTGACATAGCAGCTGTCGGCTCCTCTCCCCCTCCATTTCTGCCGCTGCATCGCCACTAATCGTCTCCTTCGGAGGTGATGACCGGCTATGCGGCGACCTCCCCGTCAACCACAACCACCCTTTACCCTTCCCCCCTCTCCCCGTCACTATTCTGTCGAGGCAGAACCCTCATCGGTAGGCCTTCAAATGCCGGTGAGATCTACAAAGTCGGTGATCCCATTAAAATCGGTCGACTTTAGATATATCTAGATCTGGCCAAATATATGCTTTTGCGTCATGTTTGTGGACTGTTTTTCACGAGTCTGGTCGGATCTACGTTTTTTCGGCAACCCCCTTGCTTATGTCCTTTTTATTGCTCTATATGTTCCCTTGCGTTGATAATTAAGAACCAATTCCCACAAATTGATAATACACTGAAAGTAACAAATTGATAATTGATATTTAAAAAATTGAATCTTGTAAAAAAACTCCTATCATAAATTCTCTTCTTTTGTAATTCTGTTCAATCAGCTAGTGTATGTTAAATTGTATACTGAAGTGAAGGTATGGTGAAAAGGAATGAAACAAAAGGAAATTAAGCACGAGAAAATGAAGGCTAGGTGATTTAAGGTAGAGGAGAGTGTCGAATGGTTGCAGAGAAAATTGGAGGAGAAGGAGGTATGAAAATTAGGTGGGGTCCACATTATTTTAGGAAAAGAAAAGAAATAATCTAATTTTAGGTAGGCAACTCGCGTCCACAAAGTGCATTTCACACTAACATGGTCGGGTGTTTAGTTGATTTCTTTTGTGATTAAATAAAGTGTCTAGCTGGAAATGGTCTTAGTTGAGATGTTTAATTGATCGCTCAGGACAGCTTAAAGATGTCCTTTATGTATTTCGCCTTTATAAAAATTAAGATAAGTCTATTCAAGTGTTTTATGGATGATCTAGAACTTTTTCTTTTACCCCTCTTAATCTGGTTTCTTAGAACTGGTAGCTGCTAATTTTATAGGGATCATGGCGGCTCCACAGAATTGGTGGCCTAAAGCCAAATCTTGATACAGATGCCTTAATATTTTTAAACAAAAACTTCGTATATATTTTTATTTGAAGTTTATTTATCTAGTTTTTTGAAATGTAAAGTTATTAAACAAGAATTTTGTTTATAATCAATTTCTTCTAATAATCTTTTCCAGTTAATAATATATATATATATATACATTGTTGATCTTAGATAAGATTATTATTATATAAAATTTATTTAATTTATCTTGAGACATTGTTGATCTTAGATAAGATTATTATTATATAAAATTTATTTAATTTATCTTGAGACATTGTTGATCTTAGATAAGATTTTATTAATTTTAATTTTAAAAAAATTCTTTTCGTATATGCAACTAGTATAAAAATTGTTAATATTGTTCTACAAGCAATATATGCATTTGAAAAAGAATCAAGTCCTCTTATATGATTAAGTATATCAAATTATCGATTAGAGTATTTTATTCTAATTATACTATTTTTTTTAACAATTTTTATTTGAAAAATAAGTCTAAATCGTCAATATCAATTGATTATTATGTTTTAAGAAATTCTGAAGGTTAACATTTTTGACCACTAAATAGAAAATCAAAAATATTTTTATATACTTTGAATTATTCAAATATATTAAAATTTTCTTTTCATTTTATTAAATAGTTAAGTCATAAACTTACTATTAACAAAAATAAGGCACCAAAATTTTGAGGCCTAGAGCCTTTGCTTTACTTGCCTTACCCTAAGTTCTTCATTTTTTTAAAATACGAAGTGGTGTTTCAGGCAAACCATTAATGATAATTTTTCTTTATCTACTGTGAATTAGGATCGCAAATATTTGGAAGTCATTGAAAGGCCATTGACTGAAAATTAACCTTTTCTTTTTGCTGGCAAAAACAGCTCGATATGTTGCATTCTCTATCTGCCCAACAAATGGTAGCACCAAAATAGATGGTATTACTAAATTTTAATCATTATGGTCACGCACAGGTAGATTCAGAATTTGAACTTTATGTATAGATGTGTATTCGATATTTTATTATGTCATATCAAATATAATGGGTTCAAAATCTTTTATATACTTGTACTTATTTAATATATTTTTTAATACATACAAAATCTAAGTTAAAATTATTGAGTTTGAATGAACTTATCTACTTCACTATGTGAGCGCATGTGGTCACATATCAACTGATGTTATGCTGCTATAATAAGGTAAATAGTAATTTCATGCCAACCCAAATTAAATAAGTACTTCTGCATTTATGATTGAATGCAATTGTCACGATTCAAAATCCCACCACAGGCGTCGTGATGATACTTAGTCTCTAAGATTAAGTAAGCCAAGTATAATTACATTTCACGCCATTTTTTTTATTTTTTTTATAGATAATCGAAACCAACAACAGAAACAAATATGAAAACCTCCCAAGACTGGTAATACTGAGTCACGAATTCTAACTGAATACATGAAATGATCTCAAGGATCGAATACTCTATACTATTTGAATAATAATTAACAGTACAATAAAATGAAAAGACTCCAAGGAACTGCGACGACCAAGCAGTTCTACCTTGAATCCTTGCGATCTCACTTTAACTCTGTCCGAGTCCGATAGCTCCAATACCTGGCTCTGCACAAAAATGTGCAGAAGTGTAGTATGAGTACACCACGGTCGATACCCAGTAAGTATCAAGACAAACCTCAGTGGAGTAGAGATGAGGTACAGTCAAGACACTCACTAGTCTAATAACCTATGCAATATAATATACAAAATAATAGGAAACAAATAACAATAAGGGTAACACAAATCAACTAGTGATATGCACAGCAGGGCAACACGAACACCATTAATATCGCTCGACAAATAATAAATACAAGTACACCCAATTAAATCAAGTCCTTCAAATAAATATCTTTCACATATAATTCTTCCAAGTAACTCTCTTTCAAATATAATTTCCTAAAATAAATATCTTTCAAATATAATTCTTTCAATAAATCTCTTTCAAATATAATTTTCTCAAATAAGTATCTTTCAAATATAATTCTTTCAATAAATCTCTTTCAAATATAATTTTCTCAAATAAGTATCTTTCAAATAATATCATTCAAATATAATTCTTTCATATGAATGTCTTTCGAATATAATTCTTTCAAATAATATTTGGAATATAATCCTTTCAAATAAAAGTCACCTTGTGACACCTCATCTCATAATCATAAAATACGGGTCTCAGCCCACTTTCGTATTTCCACCGCACCTCGTGCCAATATCTCTATCACAACTGCACAGACAACTCACGTGCCAATATCATCATCATATTTTCTCCGGCACCTCGTGCCCACATTTTATATCTGTTGCGGCGTGCAACCCAATCCCATATAACATTAATCATACCTGTTGCGGCGTGCAACCCGATCCCATATAACATAATCCACCTGGCAATAGCCAATCGCTCCTAATTTCAACATAGATCAGACTATTATCAAGTTTGCCGAAACAACAAGACAAGTTGAACAAGATATAAAAATAAACACAAGGAAAATCTGTCACGCCCCAAACCTAAAGAGGCGTGGCCGACACCCGGTGCCATACTCGGCCTGAACGTACTACTCTGTAAATGTGAACTTTGGAGAATTGGAGCTTACCAACCAAGCTGATGTTTGACTTTGTCTACTCGGAAGGTCTATCCAGTTGTCTATTAGTACCTGCAGGCATAAAATGCAGCGTCCCCAACAAAAGGGACGTCAGTACGAAATAATGTACCGAGTATGTAAGGCAACAAGATAACTAAAATCTAAAACTGAACTAATAATATAATAACTGAAAGTACCTGGGAGTCAAATATAATTTGAAGATATGCTTACCTGCTGATACTGACTCATCTCTCTCAATATAGTAAGTAAAATAGATGTCCGACCCTATAAGGCTCGGTATGTGTAACTGTTCTGCCGTAGTACGCTCGCTCAAAGGCGCTCGGCCATACCGGGCTCTGTATCTTGACTATTCTGGGCTCGCTCATAGGCGCTCGTCCACAATAGGCTCGGTATATAACTTACCATCTGATCAGAGGTTGCCCAATAGGGGTCTGCCCATCGATTATAGATCGATGGTGGTGAAAATACTGTAATACTGTATATATATATATATAGACTTTCTGCTCTCTTGACTGAAAGAAGACAAAACTAAACTGAATATGTAGTCCTAATAAGGGAGAATGTTGTAACTTATGAGACTAGAAAAATGTACATAAATTCAGGAATATGAGCTTCTCTTTATGTATCGTTAAAACACATGTAGTTACTGGATCATGCCAAAATAAAGGAAAGTTTTAGCCTTAACATACCTTTGCAATCTTCTCTCCAATCGTCAACCAAGCTCAATATGATCTTCTTACTTCTACAATGAGTAACCTGACTTCGTCGTCATCATATAAGCATTGTAACTCTCATATTTCAAAACCAATATTCTACAAAAAATGGACAACACCTCCCCTGTTTTTACTATATCCCATAAGTTACTAAAAGTTACCAAATAGACCAAACAACAACAATATAATTCACAATAAACTCTCTGATTACTTCAACAATCATTTTGAGCAGCAAGCTCGATTTACAATTAACAAAATATAATTTAATCTAATTCATTTTCCATGAATCTGCCTACAACTTGTATAACATCATACTTATGCTTACCATATCATTTTCATCCCAAAATATCATAAGAATAATCTTCAAAAATAGTCCACACGCCTAGTACCTTAACCTTTATCGTCAACCTCTTATTTTTCATGTTATCTTCTTCAATCCACTGAATTAGCACATAGATAAGCTTAATAACAGCAACCATAACCAACCATATATATAGCCTCTACACAACCCACAAAAAAAGATAACGATTCCTTATGCCATGTCAATTACTATCTTGGAAATTTTAACTCAAACAACTCAAACAACACATGATTAACCTTAAGCACAACCAAGAACATGATTTACATACCTTAGGCAGTAGATACAACTTGAAATTTCAGCCATAACAACATATATATATAGCCTTAAAACAACCCAACAAAAGATAACAACAACTCTTTCCCTTTCAAGTGTTATCTTGTAATCTTCATCCAATAACTTAACCAACACATAGATAAGATTAAATCCAAGAAATAGGGTGTTATACATATCTTAAAGAATCTGGAAAAACTCGAACCAAAGCTTCCATTATCTTACAACCACCCTTAATCACATCACGACACCATAGAGACTCTCTTCTTCACGTAGGCTAACTTTTGATGTTTGATTATGGTGTATTCCTTTGAAATTTGTTTGGAGCCTTTGGGAGCTGTTTGGGAGGGTTTGGAGAGTGTGAGTCTGGAAGTAGAATGAAAAATGAGCAAAGCTCATCCCAAAAATGAGATAAGAATAAGTGAAGTCCAGGCACCAACCAAGTGGGTCCCATAGGGGCCTCCAGCGCAGTCTCGCGAAAACGTAAATATCTCTCTACAATGATGTCATATTGATGAACGGTTTAAAGCGTTAGAAATTAGACACATGGGGATTTAATTAAATATAATGATCTACCTGTAACTCTAAATATATTTGGAGAAAACTACCTCGCAACCTGGCCTATAAACCTGCCAGTTTCTCCGAAGTGCGGCGACATGACTTGGCGACCCTACTTTAAAAATCCATATTTCTTTACTCCGATATCGTATGAATAGATGGTTTGGACAATTGGAAACTAGGTTCATATACATTCATTTTGGTATGATATATGTCCCAAAATGACATCATAAAACTTACGAATTAATTTCTCAAAACGGCTTGTTATAAGGCAAATCTTAACTCGATTTTTCCGCAACTTAAATCCGATTTTTCTCAAACTTTATATTCTATATCAAAACTTCATATATAGTCATATCATGACTTTAAATGCATTTAAATCTTGATTAGAAAGTCTTATATTTATCTTAACTTACTTAAGACTTCGATAAACCTTTCTTATCCTTGTAGAAGGATTTCGTCCTTTTTGAGCTTACTTTAGATAATCCTATAATGACAGTGACGTCTGAAGTACGGGGTGTAACAACATGTCCCCTTAGAAACATTTGTCCCCGACTGATAACTCTTAAAGGCTTGCAAAAATGGGACGTAACATCATTAAATCACTTTATATACTTTCAAAGAGGATCTCATTTTCAAGCTTACATCAATTGACTTACGATGTACTTTCACGTACAAAAATATGGGGTGTAACAAAATCACAACATTACATGAATCAAGTCTAGAAAATACGGTCTATAATAGTCTGAGACCAAATACAGTAAACAAGGAGACAGGGATGGAGAGGCAAGGTCTGCGAAACACAGCAGCTACCTCAGAATTTCCGTAAAATCAGTTGTGCAAAAGAATCAACACCCGCTATGTTCGGAAACACCTGGCTCTGCACACGAAGTGCAGGGTGTAGTATGAGTACAACCAACTCAGCAAGTAACAATAATAAATAAAGAACTAAAGATAGTGACAAGCTACACAGTTATAGTTCACTTTCAGTAATTCCAGCAAAGAATAGACATGCTTTCAAATCCGGTAGTTTAAGTCAAATCAATTTTATATAGTTCAAGTTCATGTAATCCGGATATAAATCCTTCAGAGATTTCACAACAATGACAGATAGCAACCAAGTGCAACAACAAATGCAAAGCAAGTACAGCCTCTCAGGCAACAATCACTCAACTCATCACAACAGCTCAACCACTCGGCTCTCAGCTCTCAGCCCTTAGCACTCACACTCAATGGGTACTCGAGCTCACTAGGGGTGTACAGACTCCGGAGAGGCTCCTACAGCCCAAGCGCTATAATCTACACGCACAACTCACGTGCTGCATGGACAAGTCACGTGCCATAGTATAAATACCTCGATCCGCACAGACAACTCAAGTGCTGCACGGATAACTCACGTGCTGCACGGATAACTCACGTGCTGCACGGATAACTCACGTGCTATAGTATAATATAAGGATCCGCACGAACAACTCACGTGCTGTACGGACAACTCACGTGCTATAGTATAATATCTCACAATCAGGCCCTCGGCCTCGCTCGGTCATAAATCTCTCCAGTCTCTCGGGCTCTCAGAAATCATGAAACCAGCCCAAACAACAATGATATGATGCATCAATAATGAACAATAAAGACTGAGATAAAATAATCAAGTAAACTGTGACTGATTACAAACAACAATTAAGCAAATAGTTCAATATGTACATGACCTCTGTGGGCCCCAACAGTACCAACATATAGCCTAAACATGGTTTCTAACATGACTTATAATCAAATTTCCACAACACATAGAGAGCACATATCTATCAACAAGTTATTCAACTTTACAGTTTCCACGGGATGGACCAAGTCACAATCCCCTCGGTGCATGCCCACACACCCATCACCTAGCATGTGCGTCACCTCCAAAATAATCACATGACACAAAATTTGGAGTTTCATATCCTTAGGACCAGATTTAAAACTGTTACTTACCTCAAAACGTGAAATTCTTTACTCTGCTATGCCTTTGCCTCGCATATCGGCCTCCGAATGCCTCGAATCTAGTCACAATTAATTCGTTTCGGTCAATAAAATTTATTGAAATTAATTCCATATGAAAATATAATTTTTCCATAAAAATCCGAAATTTAACTCAAAAATCGCCTGTGGAGCCCACGTTTCGGAACCTGACAAAGTTACAAAATCCGAAAGCCCATTCCACCACGAGTCTACCCATACTAATTTTACCATAATCCGACCTCAACTCGACCTCCAAATTATCAAATCTTATTTCCAAATCTCTAAGTTCAAATCTCCAATTTACACCTCAAAAACATGTAATCTAGTCGGATTATTCGATGATAATTGAATATTATGGAGTAGAAATGATCACAAGTGACTTACCTCAAGATTTTTCGTGATTTCACGTTCAGGAATCGCCCAACCCGAGCTTGAAATTCCCCAAAATTGTAAAAGCTCAGAACTCGGTCACCAATTATGATTTGTGCGTTGCTATCGCACCATGTTTGTGTAGTGGAAGGATGCTTGCCTATGAGTCGAAACAATGAATGAATTAGAAGGAGGTTTACTCAGTGCATGATTCAGAGATCTAGTATTTTATTTCCGGCGAATGAAAGGCCATCGGATTATGAATGTTAAGGTTTGAGTTGACAAAGTAATGAGACTTGGTATTTCGAGCATGGTGTAATTTTCATCTGCGATGTGGTGTCGTCGCCCTCGATTGAATGTGTTAAGTTCGCCGGTGTTATGGTATTCATTAATTTGCCTTCGGGCAGGGTGGTGTGAAACAATGCCGGGGAAACGGCTGTCAGAGATCGCAATGTGCGATGGTTCAGGACTTAATCGGTGGTCCGGGGGTTGAGGGCTCAAGGAAGATGATCTTCAGAAAAGTTTAAAGTTGGTAGCAATTTGTTGGTTCAGGTGCTACAGAGATAAATTTTGATTTAAGGTAACAATTGGGCAGCGAAGGATGAGGAAGAACATATGGGAGGTATCTTACGGTGGTTAAACTTCTAGAAGGCCAAGTGTGAGAAACAAAAGTAGGGTAGTTGCTTAAAGGAGAGGGTTTGACCAAAGTGGAAGAGTGGCAGAGTAGCATATGGGTTCTGTGGTAGGATGACTATACGCCTTGGGAAAAGTTAGAGTGATTTGGGATTCATGGTGGACAATGACTAGGTCTACGGGCTTAATTTGGAATATTGGTTGCTATATTGAGGAAAATTGGGTGTGACAGGAGGGAGTTGCCTAATATGAAGCAGGATACCACATGACTTTGGATTTGAATGTATTGTCGCACCTTTAGTTGATGTCCATGAGGAGTCAACGGACTTGTAGAAGTTGGTGAATGAGCACGGGCTCAGGACAGTTTATTGGTTTCGTGGAAATTGTACTCGGTGCAGCGTTGTTGGAAGATGTCGGCATGGAATTTCCACAGGTGGGATATCTCCTGTGAGCAGGTTAGAGGTTGCGTGGTGTTGATGAAGCTTCTATGAAGAATATTACTGGCTATCCAGTCAGAGGTCGAATATGTTAATGTGGCAAGTGATTCAGAATGATCATGAAATGTTTAACATAAGGATTTCGAGGAATTTGGCGAGTTGGTTGTGCAAGATCATGTCAATAGGGGATAAGGAATCTTGGTGGGTTCCAGAGTTATGCAATGGTAGCTTCAAGCTAAGTGGGAGAGCCCCACCGTCTATGATTGGATTGCGTAGTTATCAACTTGTGCGGTTTCTGGTTATCAGTGTATTGGCGAGTTATCATGACTAAGGAAATTGAACACCAGTGGTAATTTGAGCAAAGGATTCGAGGAATGTGTGATGTAATTGGCCTTATCGATTCATGTTCAGGTTTTGGGAAGACTCAGAGTTTATGCTTCGTGGGGATGTGATGTACAAGGAAAAGAACTTAGTCGGTTGCTTCTTTGAGAGAGTGTTCATGTGCTAGCAGGGCCTTGGAGTTTGATCATAATTGGGAACAAGTCAGAGTGGGTGACTCTCAACAATGGCTCTAGTGGGTTCAAAAATTCAAAGTGCGGTGCCTAAGGATTTCGAGTCCATGGTATGGTTAAGTATCGAGTTTTGGCAATGGATTATGGAAAAGGGGACTTGGAATACTCTATGTTGTCTACAGTCTGTGGTGCAGCATCGGAGGAACGGGAGAAAATAACTTCGGATTCATGGAAGAATTTTCAAAATAGGTGTACCAGTTGAAGATGCGAATATACGCATAAGGAGGGTATGAGATGGTTCGTGGGTTTTGGAGACAACGTGGTCTCATGATATAAGGTCACTCAGGATGAGTGCGGATTAGGTTCACGATGTTTTGAATGGAGCTATCATTATTTCTAGGGCAAGTCCCGAGTAAATTAGAAGAAGTGGCTCGGTTGGTAATGGTTGAATCAGCACGGTTATGGCAATGGCCGGTTTCTCCAGCATGAAGTTATACATGTAGTTTGTGGTTGTACACTTGGGCTTGAGTGCCACCACAACTTGGTTGATTTGGGAGGTATTCGACTCGTATGGCTTTGTTAAGTAAAGGGATTTCCGGAAAAGTTATGGCAGTTTAGATTACGACAAGAGGTTGTATTTTCTAAGGTTTGGGAATTAGGTTGCATGTTGCATTGGTTCTTCAGAAATGATCTAAGTAAAAGGTTTCTATATGATGAAGTGTTTATCCTATTAGTGGATCAGGGGTTATTATGAAATTCTGGTACTCTCGCATATTGGCATGTTAGGTGCAGTGAGCAACATGGGAAATTGGAAGCTGAGGATTAAGGTTGCGGTTCGGTATTGACAAGAATGTCACGAGCTCGGATAAGCAGGGAAGAATTCAAGTGTGGATAAGTTAGAATAATACCTGGAGTGCTAAATAAGTGTGGATATTTGCTCCGCATGTCCTCCTCGGCCTCCCAAGTCGCTTCTTCGACTGGTTGGCCTATCCACTGGACCTTTACTGTAGAAATCATCTTGGACCTCAACTAGCGAACTTGTTTATCAACGATAGTAAATGGCTCTTTTTCATAACCCAAACTCTGATCTAGCTGAATTGTGCTGAAGTCCAACACATGTGATAGGTCAGCATGATATTTACGGAGCATAGATACATGAAAAACCGGATGAACTCCCGATAGACTGGGAGGCAATGCAAGCTCATAAGCAACCTCCCTAACTCGTCTCAACACCTCAAATGGGCCTATAAACCTTTGGCTCAACTTGCCCTTCTTCCCGAATCTCATAATTCCCTTCATCGGCGAAACCTTCAAGAGAACTTTTTCACCTACCATAAATGATAAATCACGCGCTTTCTGATCCGTGTAACTCTTCTGTCTTGACTGTGCTGTACGAAGTCGCCCCTAAATCAACTTTACCTTTTCCAAGACATTATTTACCAAATCAGTACCATATAACTTAGCCTCACCGGGCTCAAACCATCCGATAGGTGAACGACATCGACGACCATATAAAGCCTCAAATGGAGCCATCTCGATGTTGGATTGGTAACTGTTATTATAAGCAAACTCATCCAAAGACAGGAAACGTTCCCACTGACCTCCAAAGTCAATCACACATGCCCTGAGCATATCATCCAAAATCTGAACTGTCCGCTCTGACTGCCCATCGGTCTGCGGATGAGAGGCTGTGCTGAGCTCTACCCGGGTCCCTAATTCACTCTGTACTGCTCTCTAGAAATGTGAAGTAAACTGAGGGCCTCTATCTTATATGATGGAAATTGGCACACCGTGCAACCGAACTATCTCATGAATATAAATCTGGGCCAACCTCTCTGAAGTATACGTAGTCACAACAGGAATAAAATGTGCCGACTTGGTCAACCTGTCAACAATCACCCAAACTGCATCAAACTTCCTCAAGGTCCGTGGCAACCCAACTTCAAAGTCCATAGTGATGCGTTCCCATTTCCATTCCGGTATAGTCATCTGCTGAAGTAGGCCACCTGGCCTCTGGTGCTCATATTTAACTTGCTGGCAGTTTAGACACCTAGCTACATACTCAACTATGTCCTATATCATTCATCGCCACCAATAATTCTGCCTCAAGTCATGATACATCTTCGTAGAACCTGGATGAATAGAGTACCGAGAATTGTGTGCCTCCTCCAGGATCTTTTTCCTCAGTTCATCCACATTAGGAACACACAGACGATGCTGGAGTCGCAAAACACCATCCGCACCTATAGTAACTTTCTTGGCACCACCTCGTAGTACCGTTTCTCGAAGAACCATTAAGTGTGGGTCATTATACTGGCGAACCTATTGGAACCGTCAAATCCCGATTCCGGGGTCGTTTTTTCAAAATATTGATCGAAGTCAAACTTGTCCATTTAAAGCTATCTTAAGGAACCAAGTGTTCCGATTTCAACCCAAACGCTTCCAAATCCCGAACCAATCATCCCCGCAAGTCATAAATTAATAAAATCATATTCGGGGAGTTTTATTTTAGGTAACGGGTTTCTAAAAGTTAAAATGACCGGTTGGGTCATTTCAGATCTCAAATGATCAACGGCCCATAATAATTCCCACACCTTCCTTACATCCCATTACCCTAACCCTAACCCTAACCCCATTTCCCCCTTTCTGCCGCTTTTGAACCCCTCAATCTCACCCCCCCCTTTTTTTTTTCTCTGAAGAACCCTAATCGCAGCCCTTCACCAATCCCTCTCCTAATCCTGATAACAATGGGATTCACCCGTTATTTACTTACCATACTTATGTTCCTTCGTTATTGGTTGCTTCTTTACGGTTTTACATAGTACTTGCTCTATTTTGGCAAGTACAAATATTCGAATCAAGGGAATCAGTGTTAATCGTAAGGATCCAGATGATATTTCATCTATATACATTTATAGCAAGGCTATATGGATCCAATTCACCAAGATCCTCGGCCAATCTTTGATTTCTGTCAACTAGGGTTTGCTGGGTTTTCTCCTAATCCGATTCAAAATCGTTTCAGCATGTTACTCTTTCCTTATTTTTGTGATTCGATTGATGTTTTCCTTTTCTGATTTTAGTTAACTGAACACTATATAAACCCCTCCCCTATTCCCTTCGAGGAACCGGAAAAAAAAAAGTTTTCACTTCTATTGCACTCAATATACTTGCCTCACTCGTTCATCTTCTCTGAAAACACTTGGCTCTTTGGCCGGCTGAAAGCCAAGGCCATAATATTATCAACCTTCTCTGGTGCAAGCACTGCTATTGTAATGACCCAAACTAACCCTCCGTGCAAGCACTGCTATTCTCCGGTGCAAGCACTGCTATTATCAACCTTTAACTCTAGCAATGTTCATTATTTTTCCTTCTGTATATCTCTATGTGTTCTAGGTATTAAGGACATATAAAATTCTATGAGCATGATTTAGTTCCTTTGTTAGTTGTGAATCCTTGATACTGCACTGCTATTGTCATGACCCAAATTAACCCTCCGTAAGGTGTCGTGATGGCACCTAGTCTTTACGACTAGGTAAGCCTAATATTACGAAAAATGTAAAGAAAACACAATATTTTAAAGATAAACAACATATTGTGAATAACCAAAAGTAGTACCACTCGGCATATACAAAATAATTTCCCAAGACCCGGAATATCACTAAGTCACAAGCCGCTATAATCTATGTAGCTCTATACAAAAGTCTTAAGATAATAAAGAAAGTCTCTAGACGAGGGAGTAGAAGGGGACTCCGAGGATCTGCGGACACAAGCAGAAGTACCTTGAAGTATCCTAGAATCAACAGCACACACTAACCCCAAGGCTGATAGCTCGTACCTGGATCTACACACGAAAACATGTGCAGGAAAGGGCATGAGTACACCACAATGGTACCCAGTAAGTGCCAAGCCTAACCTCGGTCGAGTAGTGACGAGGTCGGGTCAAGGCCCTACCGGAGTAAATATAATAAATTAAACAGTAAAATATATAAGTAAAGTTTACGGTATCACAGTTAAAGAAATTCTCGAAAATTTAACAGTTAAGGGAGCCCTCGGCACGGAACAAGGTAAACACAATGTGGAATCTCCCGGGATACCGTCCCGTAGTTTCGAATGAATATGCACTACAGGGGGATCTCCCGGAATACGTCCGTAGTCCCAATGTAAATATGCATTGCTGGGGGATCTCCCGGAATACGTCTGTAGTCCCAAAATAAATATGCAAGATAGGGGAATCTCCCGGAATACGTCCATAGTCCCAATTTAAATATGCAAGACAGGGGGATCTCCCGGAATATGTCTGTAGTCCCAATTTAAATATGCAACGCAAGATGAAATGGCAGGTATGGCATCGAGTTATACAGTTTACACTGAACACAGATAAGGAAAGTAGGGACTTAACTAAGCATGGCGCACAGAATGTCAAATAGGCAGTTAAAACATGTAAGCATGCTTCTCTAATCTAAGCTAAACAATTAAATGTATTAGTGCAATTTAATAAGGGAAAACAGTTTATGATTTAGAAAGGAAAAACAAGATTTTTGCAATTATAGCCCGTGTACGTATTCGTCACCTCACGTACACAACGCTCACACATCAATTAATATCAAACATCCTACGGGGAAAGTCTCCAACACAAGGTTAGGCAAGCCTCTTACCTCGAACCGCTCAAATCAACTCGATACCACGCTCTTGCCATGAGTATCCAACTCCGAATGGCCCGAATCTATTCAGATTAATTGCATAATGTAAATATAACTACAAGTAACTAATTTAACTAATTAATTCGAAGTTAAAACGTGAAATTAGGAAAAACGCCCAAAAGGTCTCCCCGAGCCCACGTCTCGGAATCGAGTAAAAATTACAAATTATGAACACCCATTCACTCACGAGTTCACTCGAACAAAAATCATCTAAATCTGACGTCAAATTCCCATTCAAATCTCAGATTTTCAATTGGGGAACCTTTTCCCCCCATTTCCAAACTTCTACCCTCAAATTCCTTAATTAGATGAGGAAAACAATAATAGATTAATGTATTATGATCAAAATAGAGTTAGAATTAGTTACCCAATAGTTCTCATTTTAGAATTAGTTACCCAATAGTTCTCATTCAAAATCCCTTGAGAAATCGTCTCTCACCGAGCTCTAAATCGAATTTTGTGTTATGAAATTTCAAACCCTTGAAATCCCCTTTTCTGCACAGTGATCCATGCACCTGCGGTCGTTTGTCGCACCTGCGGTCCAAACGGCGCATATGCGCATTTCATTAAAGCAGCCAGGCTCCGCACCTGCGCCCACGCTTCGCACCTGCAGGCTCGCAGGTGCGGTCAAACTTGCGCATTTGCACTCCATCACCAGCCCCACCAGTTCCACTTCTGCGCACTCCCTCCGCACCTACGGCTCTCGCACATACGACCTCCCTTCCGCAAGTGCGAAACACTAGAACCAGCAAGGCACCAGATTTTCCTAAGTCCAATTTCATTCCGTTAAGCATCCGAAACATACCCGAGGCCCCAAGACCTCAACCAAACCTACCAACCAATCACATAACACCATACAAACTTAGTCAAGCCTTCAAACCACATCGAACAACACCAAAATCATGAATTAAGCACGGATTCAAGCCTAAGAATTTAGAATTTTCCAAATTCTACAAACGACATCGAACCACATCAAATCTAGTCCGAATGACCTCAAATTTTAGACACAGGTAAAAAATGACACTACTAACCTACAACCACTTTTGGAGTTCCATTCCGAGCTCGATATCAAAATTTCCACTATCGGCCGAAATCGCTGAAAAACTAACTTCCGCCAATTCAAGCCTAAATCTACTATAGACCTCCAAAACACATTTCGAAGGAACTCCTAAGCTCAAAATCACTCAACGGAGCTAACGGAGTTGACGGAATTCCATTCTGGATCCGTCTTCATACAGTTCCGACTACGGTCTAATTTTTAAGGCTTAAACTTACAATTAGGGACTAAGTGTCCCAAAACTCCCTGAATTCCATAACCAATCACTCTGGAAACTCCCAAAAGCAGAAGAAAATGTGGGGAAAGCAAATATTAGGGGATCTAGGCTCTAATTCTCAAAACGATCGGCCGGTTCATTACATCCTCCCCCTCTTAAAACAATCATTCGTCCTCGAACGATTATAAAGACATACCTGAAACATTGAAAAGAATAGGGTACTGGCTGCGCATATCCTGCTCGGTCTCCTAAGTCGCCCCTTCGATCAGCTGACCCCTCCATTGGACCTTTACTGAAGCAATATTCTTTGACCTGAGCTTTCTGACCTGCCTGTCCAAAATGGCTACTGGCTCCTCAACATAAGATAGATCCTTGTCCAACTGGACTGAGCTGAAATCCACTACATGAGTCGGATCATCGTGATACTTCTAGAGCTTAGACACGTGGAATACCGGGTGAACTCCTGCTAGGTTGGGAGGCAAGGCAAGCTCATAAGCAACCTCCCCAACTTGCCGCAATATCTCAAAAGGACCAATGTACCTCGGGCTCAGCTTGCCCTTCTTCCCGAATCTCATGACGCCCTTCATAGGCAATACCTGAAGCAAGACCCGTTCACCAACCATAAATGCCAAATCACGAACCTTCCGGTCCGCATAACTCTTCTGCTTGGACTGGGTTGTGCGAAGTCTCTCCTGAATCACCTTCACCTTATCAAGGGCATCCTGGACCAAATTTGTACCCAACAATCGGGCCTCGCCCGGCTCAAACTAGCCCACTGGGGACCGACATCGCCTACCATACAAAGCCTCATACGTTGCCATCTGAATGCTGGACTGGTAACTATTGTTGTAAGAAAACTCTGCAAGTGGCAAGTATTGGTCCCATGACCCTCCGAACTCCATCACATAGGCACGGAGCATATCCTCAAGAATCTGAATTGTGTGCTCGGACTGCCCATCCATCTGAGGGTGAAAGGCTGTGCTCAGCTCCACCCTAGTGCCCAACTTCTATTGTACGGCTCTCCAAAACCGTGATGTGAACTGTGTACCTCTGTCTGAAATGATGGATACTGGAATACCATGAAGGCGGACAATCTCTCTGATATAAATCTCAGCCAACCTCTCAGAAGAATAAATGGTCAACACTGGAATAAAATGAGCTGACTTGGTCAGCCGATCCACGATCACCCAAATAGCATCGAACTTTCTCAAAGTCCATGGAAGTCCAACTACAAAGTCCATGGTGATCCGCTCCCACTTCCACTCTGGGATCTCTAACCTCTGAAGTAATCCACCGGCCTCTGGTGCTCATATTTGACTTGCTGACAGTTGAAACACTTGGCCACAAACCCAACTATATCCTTCTTCATCTTCCTCCACCAGTAGTGTTGTCTCAAATCTTGGTACATCTTCGTGGCACCGGGATGAATGGAGTACCGCGAGCTGTGGGCCTCCTCGAGAATCAACTCCCGAAGCCCATCTACATTGGGCACACAGATCCGGCCTTGCATCCTTATCACACCGTCATCACCAATAGTCACATCTCTGGCATCACCTCGTCGAACCCTATCCTAAAGAACTAGAAGATGAGGATCATCATACTGGCGCTCCCTATTACAATCATAAATAGAAGACCGAGCAACCACACAAGCTAATAACCGTCTAGGCTCTGAAATATCCAATCTCACAAACTGGCTGGCTAAGGCCTGAACATCCAAGGCAAAGGGCCTCTCAGCTGCCGGAAGATATGTCAAACTCCCCAAACTCTCTGCCCGGCGACTCAAGGCGTCGACCACTATATTGGCCTTCCCCAGGTGGTACAATATAGTGATATCATAGTCTTTAAGTAGCTCCAACCACATCCGCTGACGCAAATTAAGGTCCTTCTGTCTGAACAAGTGCTGCAAACTCCGGTGATCAGTGTAGATCTCACAAGGAACACCGTACAAATAATGATGCCAGATCTTCAGGGCGTGAACAATAGCTTCTAACTCGAGATCATGGACCGGATAATTCTTCTCATGCACCTTCAACTGTCTAGATGCGTAGGCAATCACCCTACCGTCCTGCATCAATACCGCTCCAAGGCCAATCCTCGAGGCATCACAATAGACAGTGTAAGACCCCAAACCTGTAGGCAATACTAATACTGGGGTTGTAGTAAAAGCTGTCTTGAGCTTCTGAAAGCTCTCCTCACACTTTTCGGTCCACCTGAACGGAGCACCCTTCTGGGTCAGCCTAGTCATAGGTGCTGCAATAGATGAAAATCCCTCCATAAAGCGATAGTAATACCCCGCCAAACCAAGGAAACTGCGGATCTCTGTAGCTGATGACGGTCTAGGCCAACTCTGTACTACCCCCACCTTCTTCGGATCTACATTGATCCCATCACAAGACACTATGTGGCCCAAGAATGCCACTGAATCAAGCCTGAATTCACACTTAGAAAATTTTGCATACAACCTCTTCTCCCTCAAAGTCTGAAGCACGGTCCTCAGGTGCTGCTCATGATCTTCCCTAGACCGGGAATATATCAGGATGTCATCAATAAACTCAATGACGAAGGAATCAATATAAGGCCGTAACACACTGTGCATCAAATGCATAAAGGCTGTCGGGGCATTGGTCAGCCCAAATGACATGACATGAAACTCATAGTGACCATATCAGGTCCTGAAAGTAGTCTTCAGGATATCCATCTCCCGAATCTTCAACTGATGATATCCAGAACGTAAGTCAATCTTGGAAAACACCTTGGCACCCTGTAACTGATCAAATAAATCATCGATGCGAGGCAAAGGATAAATGTTCT
Source organism: Nicotiana tabacum (assembly GCF_000715075.1). Taxonomy (NCBI): domain Eukaryota; kingdom Viridiplantae; phylum Streptophyta; class Magnoliopsida; order Solanales; family Solanaceae; genus Nicotiana; species Nicotiana tabacum. The sequence continues at coordinate 93,721,591 of NC_134096.1, read as the reverse complement.
TCACAGTAACCTTGTTCAACTGCCGATAATCAATACATATACGCATAGAACCATCCTTCTTCTTCACAAATAAGACCGAAGCACCCCAAGGTAAAACACTGGGCCTGATGAAACCCTTATCTAGCAACTCCTACAACTGCTCCTTCAACTCAGGAGGAGCCATACGGTAAGGAGGAATAGATATGGGTTGAGTGCCCGGCAACAAATCAATGCCGAAATCAATATCTCTATCGGGCGGCATACCCGGAAGTTTAGCTGGAAACACATCAGGGAAGTCCCTCACTACTGGGACTGACTCAACTGTAGGGGTATCAATACTGACATCTCTCACATAGGCCAAATATGCATCACACCCCCATCTCAACCATTCGCTGAGCCTTAAGAAATGAAATGACCCTGCAGGGAGTACACTCTAAGGTACCTCTCCACTCTAATCTCGGCAAGCCTAGCATAGCCAGTGTCACGATCTTAGCATGATAATCAACAATAGCATAATGGGGTGACAACCAGTCCATGCCCAAAATAACATCAAAATCTACTATACTGAGTAATAACAAATCGGCTCTGGTCTCAAAACCATTAAGAGCAATCAAACACGATCGATATATGCGGTCCACAACAAAAAGATCTCCCACGGGAGTAGATACATAAACAGGGGAACTCAAAGAATCTCGAGATATCCCCAAATGTGGAGAAAAATAAGAAGACATATATGAATACGTAGAGCCTGGGTCAAATAATACCGATGCATCCCTATGACAGACAGAGACGATACCTGTGATGACTGAATCTGAAGAAACGGCCTCTGAACGAGCTGGAAGGGCATAGTACCTGGCCTGGCCTCCCCCTCCAGGGCGACCTCGACCTCCCCGACCTCCACCTCGAGCTGGCTGAGGAGGTGGGGTGGCAATTAGGGCTGGAAGAATGGCCGGAGGACCCGGTGGAGCACGTGAAGGCTGATAAGTCTGTGAAGGTGCACCCCTCCTGGCTCTGGGTCAATCTCTAACCATGTGAATAGTGTCAGCACACTCAAAACAACCCCTCGGAGGACACGACGGCTGAGACTGACTCGGACCTGGCCTGTTGGACTGGCCGGTAATAGCACCTCGAGTAGGAGGCATACTAGATACTGGCAGTGCATAATAGGGCTCCTGAGGTCTAGGAGGAGCTGTAGCTGAATGAACAGGGCGACTCACAAAACCCCTACCATAGCGTGCTGCCGGTGCACGAGCTCCTGAGTAATGACCAGTCTCTCAAGATCTCTTGGCCTCCCTCTCCTCTCTGTCCCGAGCAAACATGCCCTCTACCCTCCTGGCAATACTCACTGCCTACTGATAAGTGATATCCATCTCCAACTCTCTGGCCATACTGGTCTGAATACTGGGGTGGAGTCCCTCGATGAAGCGACGAACCCTCTCTATGACTGTGGCGACCAAAGCCGGTGCATGTCGAGCTAACTCATTGAAATGGACTGCATACTCCGACACAGTCATAGCACCCTGGCGCAGCTGCTCAAACTCTACGCGCCAAGAATCCCTGAGGCTTTGAGGAACATACTCACGCAAGAACATCTCTGAAAACTGAGTCCAAGTGAGTGAGGCTGCCTCGTCCGGACTACTCAGCTCATAGGCATGCCACCACTGATATACTGCTCCCCTCAGCTAGAAAGCGGTGAAAGAAACCCCACTCATCTCCACAATGCCTATAGTGCGGAGAATACGATGATACTCCTCAAGAAATCCTAGAGCATCATCTGAAGCTAGTCCGCTGAAAGTAGGTGGGTGGTACTTCTTATACCTCTCAAGTTTGAGCTGCTCTACCTCAGAAGCAGCTACCCTAGTCTCATGCTGAACCGGAGCCACTGGGGGCATCGGAATATACTCTGGGGCATGATCAACTTGGACCGTCTGCTCAGGAGTGCGGGTTGCAGGAATCTGTGCCCCTCCCCCGGCCTGAGATGTAGCGGGAGCTATCGAAAATAGTCCAGCCTGAGCCAGAGTGCTGAACATGATCATGAACTGAACTAAAGTATCATGGAGGGCTAGAGTAGCAATAGGGATCTCCGGTGCTGGCCCTCCAGCTAGACCAGCTGGGGGCTCCTCTGACGCAGCTCTCGCAGGTGCTCGGGCTGCACCACATGGTCGTCCTCTACCCCGATCCCCGCCTCTGGCGGCTCTGGCAAGGGGCTCGGGTGCCTGATCGTCGGTCCTCCAGGTATGGCTCCTCACCATCTGTGAGAAAGAATAGAATAGAGTTTTAGAATTTTGATGTCAATAACTAGCATGACAAGGAAATCAAAGGAATATGATTGTTCTTAACAGTTACATAGCCTCCCAAAGATAAGTACGGACGTCTCCGCGCCGATCCGCGAGACTCTAATAAATCGGCTAGTGACTCGCGACTCCTATGAACGTAGGGCTCTGATACCAACTTGTCACGACCCAAATTAACCCTCCGTAAGGTATCGTGACGGCACCTAGTCTTTAGGACTAGATAAACCTAATATTACGAAAAATATAAATAAAACACAACATTTTAAAGATAAATAGCATATTGTGAATAACCAAAAGTAGTACCACTCAGCATATACAAAATAATTTCCCAAGACCCGGAATATTACTAAGTCATAAGCTGCAATAATCTATGTAGCTCTATATAAAATTCTGAAGATAATAAAGAAAGTCTCTAGGCGAGGGAGTAGAAGGGGACTCCGAGGATCTGCGGACGCAAGCAGAAGTACCTTGAAGTCTCCTAGAATCAGCAGCACGCACTAACCCTGAGGCTGATAGCTCGTACCTGGATCTGCACACAAAAACATGTGCAAAAAAAAGGCATGAGTACACCACAATGGTACCTAGTAAGTGTCAAGCCTAACCTCGGTCGAGTAGTGACGAGGTCAGGTCAAGGCCCTACCGGAGTAAATATAATAAAATTAAACAGTAAAAGATATAAGTAAAGTTTACGGTATCACAGTTAAAGAAATTCTCAAAAATTTAACAGTTAAGGGAGCCCTCAGCACAGAACAATGTAAACACAATGTGGAATCTCCCGGGATACCGTCCCGTAGTTCCGAACGAATATGCAGTACAGGGGGATCTCCCGGAATACGTCTGTAGTCCCAAAGTAAATATGTAGTGCTGGGGGATCTCCTGGAATATGTCCGTAGTCCCAAAATAAATATGCAAGACAAGGGGATCTCCCGGAATACGTCTGTAGTCCCAATTTAAATATGCAACGCAAGATAAAATGACAGGTATGGCATCGAGTTATAAAGTTTACACCGAACACAAATAAGGAAAGTAGGGACTTAACTAAGCATGGCACACAGAATGTTAAAAAGGCAGTTAAAACACGTAAGCATGCTTCTCTAATCTAAGCTAAACAATTAAACATATTAATGCAATTTAATAAGCGAAAACTAATTTATGATTTAGAAAGGAAAAACAATATTTTTGCAATTATAGCCCGTGTACGTACTCGTCACCTCACGTACACGGCGCCCACACATCAATTAATATCAAACATCCTAAGGGGAAAGTCCCTAACACAAGGTTAGGCAAGCCACTTACCTTGAACCGCTCAAATCAACTCGATACCACGCTCTTGCCACGAGTATCCAACTCTGAATGGCCCGAATCTATTCAAATTAATTGCATAATGTAAATATAACTACAAGTAACTAATTTAACTAATTAATTCGAAGCTAAAATGTGAAATTAGGAAAAACGCCCAAAAAGTCTGCCCGGGACCACGTCTTGGAATCGGGTAAAAATTACAAATTATGAACACCCATTCACTCACGAGTTCACTCGAACAAAAATCATCTAAATCCGACGTCAAATTCTCATTCAAATCTCAGATTTTTAATTGGGGAACCTTTTCCCCCATTTCCAAACTTCTACCCTCAAATTCCTTAATTAGACGAGGAAAACAACAATAGATTAATGTATTATGATCAAAATAGAGTTAGAATTAGTTACCCAATAGTTCTCCTTCAAAATCCCTCAAGAAATCGTCTCCCACCCAGCTCTAAATCGAATTTTGTGTTATGAAATTTCAAACCCTCGAAATCCCCATTTCTGCCCAGCGATCCTCGCACCTGCGACCATTTCTCGCACCTACAGATACCGCACCTACGGTCCAAACGGTGCATCTGCGCATTTCATTAAAGTAGCCAGGCTCCGCACCTGCGCCCATGCTTTGCACCTGCAAGCTTGCAGGTGCGGTCAAACTTGCGCACCTGCGCTCCATCACCAGCCCCACCAGTTCCGCATTTGCGCACTCCTTCCGCACCTGCGGCCTCCCTTCCGCAGGTGCGAAACACCAGAACCAACAAGGCACCAGATTTTACTAAGGCCAATTTCATTCCGTTAAGCATCCGAAACATACCCGAGGCCCCCAGGACCTCAACCAAACCTACCAACCAATCCTATAACACCATACAAACTTAGTCGAGCCTTCAAACCACATCGAACAACACCAAAATCATGAATTAAGCACAGATTCAAGCCTAAGAATTTAGAATTTTCCAAATTCTACAAATGACACTGAACCACATCAAATCTAGTCCAAATGACCTCAAATTTTACACACAGGTCACAAATGACACTATGAACCTACAGCCACTTTCGGAATTCCTTTCCGAGCTCGATATAAAAATTTTCACTATCAGCAGAAATCGCCGAAAAACTAACTTCTGCCAATTCAAGCCGAAATATATTACAGACCTCCAAAACACATTCTGGATGCGGTCCTAAGCTCAAAACCACTCAACGGAGCTAACGGAGTCAACAGAATTCCATTCCGAATACGTTTTCATACAGTTCCGACTACAGTCCAATTTCTAAGGCTTAAACTCACAACTAGGGACTAAGTGTCCCAAAACACCCCGAATTCCATAACCAATCACTCCGGCAAATCCCAAAAGCAGAAACAAATGTGGGGAAAGTAGATATTAGGGGATCGGGGCTTTAATTCTCAAAATGACCGCCCGGGTCATTACAACTATGATACCCCCCTGTCATTCTGTATTCTTTGATAGTTGAATGCATTTTAGTACATGTGATAGATTCCAGTTTGTTCTTAGTTTGCGTTAGGATAATATGTGTTCTTCACTATATCCTGCACTTCTATGTTGAATTTCCTTGTTCTCTTTTGGAATCCGTTTTGTACCTCTTATTTTTCTTGCATCTGAACATGTTTTAGTTTTGAGATTCAATGCATGTCTATCTTATGTGTTCTTTTAAATCTGACTGTCATGACTATCTGTTGTTAGTTATAGAATCCCCTTCATGCCTTGCTTTGGATACTACTAAAACTCTATGAAAACCTCCCTCTACTTTGAATGAATCATTTAGTGTTGAGTCTTGTGTTTAATCGACTATTCTTTGTATACTAGAAAAACTATATGGGTTTCATGTTGTAATACTGCTTCCTTGCTATTTGTAATCCTGCTCTTAAGCACCACCTAACATTTTAGATAAACATCCTATTTTCCCTCGTATGTATGTTAATGAGTAGCTAATCTACCCCTTTTTATGCCATAAGTTTCTGTACTATGATCTATTCCCCATCATGTTAAGTTTTTCATGATATTGGTCAAGCTGTACCATGAGTATGTTGATATGCTATCTGGGACTTTATTAGAACTGTCATGCTAGAACTTTCATTGTACTAGACTAACATTTGAAAACCTTTAAGTTAATGCTCTATTCTGAATTTGTGTGGCATTGTGCACCCTTATATGTTAATCTTATAATCTCAGAAAACCTGATTCCCTTAACTCTCAATATGTTTTCCTGTCAATATGTTATCTCTTGCTAAGTGTTTGAACCTGTATTACCAACCTGTCCTCTAAGTCTTGCTGATTCTCTTAACTGGCATGTTCTATGTTTAATCAACTCTGCTATGTCTGCTTCTAAAGTACAAGTGCACCTCTTCAATTTCTATCACTTAATCATTGTTCTCTCACTCTCATCTATTATCTATATTATTCCGAATCTATCACTCTTGGCCGGCTGAAAGCCAAGGCTACCTAAACTCTCTCTATTGACCTCCCTAGTATGAGCACTGCTCGGGGTCCATTTGAGACTTCTGTGAACTCTGACACACTAGGATTTGGGGTCCTTTGGCCACCCTCTTTGCTGGTGGAACTTAAGCTGTCTCTGACACTTAGCTTGCCTCTCTTACTGTGTTTGTTGAATCTGTAAACGGCTTAATTGAGTTTTATGTGATTCGATAATTTATTTGGGTCATGTGGTCAATTTGTGACCGTTTGGACTGGCATGAGTTCCTTTGTGACTTTGGGTTGTGCCGATGGACATAGTCTCCTGTTTGAGAGATGTTTGGACTTGGGCATGCTATTTGTGGAAATTGAGCTTGTTGAAGGCCCAGGCAACGCTGGGTTATCTTTATTTTTAGGCCTGCTCTTGGGCATGTAGCCTTATTCACGTGTAATATTTATATTTATATTCTTTGGGCTTGTAATAATTTGTAATAATAAACAATTGGGGTGTTAGTGAAATTGGGGAAACGGGTATATTCTAATGTTTGCATAAAAGGATACCTCTCTCACCCGTTCATCTTTTCTGAAACACTTGGCTCTTTGGCCGGCTGAAAGGCAAGGTCATAATATTATGTACACTAGTAGAAACCATGCCTATAGGGAATCACACACTCAACCTGTTTTACTACGCCTACTACTTTGCATTATTAGACAACATATCTATAGGAAATCAATGTCAACAACTATTCGATAAATTTGGGTAACTGCGGCATATTCATTAGATACCATGGCTATAGGATTATTATTAACTTATGTCCTACTGATCTTCATCTAGATATCATGTCTATAGGATCTTAATTGATTAATTAGCTATTGTTATTGCTATTTCTATCATATTGATCGCCTAGAAAACATGCCTATAGGGACAAAGTATTATAGAATCGGTTTCAATTACCAACTCTTAGAAATCCTACCTATAGGATGTTGTTATTCGCCTAGAAAGTATGCCAATAAAATCAAACGCGGGTAATTATTTCAAGCTTTCAAACAGCTTTATTGCCCCATTTAGAGATTATTCCTATAGGATTTGTAACACCTATAATCTGTAAATTCATTGTTCCAACATAATCAGCACTGCCTTTGCGCTTAAAATCAAAGTCATATAGAAACCATGTCTATAGGGCTTAATGACTCTAATTTGCCTCAATTCTGGGATTATCTACTGCCTAATGTAAAATCTGTATGTGTGCGTTTGTTGCTTACATGTGGAGGCCAACTTGAGCCATTTATTGTCTTTATGTGCAGTCCTATTTGTTTTGATTGTCGCCTGGTTTTATCATTTTTAGCAGCCTAAGTAAGTCTAGAACCACCCAAATAGAGGTCCAAAGCCTCCTGGACTATAGGCATGGGACGGGTAGTGCACGCATAGGACATGACTTAGAACTGAATAATATGAGAAATTCTTATCTAAAAGGAGTTGCAAAGTATTATTTATGTTGCACTGGGTGATCCTTTAGGCTAAAAAACTTAGGACCCCCTTTCCTTTATTCACTTAGTCATCTAATATAGACCGTTATAGTTGTATCCTTGTAGTCCTTATGATTTGTACCAATTCTCATTGTATTATAATGAAACTCTTTTACCTTTTATTATCTTTGTTTATTTGATCATCTCGCCTAATTATAATTCACATAGTCTTAAGTTTGACCTGGATCCACAGTTGTTGTCACAACCCCAAATTCCCTCCGTAGAATGTCGTGATGGCACCTAGTCTCTAAGACTAGGTAAGCCTATCAATGCGGAATAACAATAGAAATCTGTAATAAATAAATCTACAAATTCACATAATTACAACTCCCAAAACCCGGTAGAAATAAGTCACAAGCTTCTAAGGATTTATCCTCAATATCTCTATATATCAGAGTCTAAAGAAAATAAGGAAGCAACATAATAAGGGTAGAAGGGGACTACAGTGTCTGCGGACGTTGGCAGATATACATCGAAGTCTCCTCGTACGACTAATTCAGTGATGCCTGGTCTGATAAGATGTACCTGGATCTGCACAAAAAGATGTACAGAAGCGTAGTATGAGTACACCACAGCGATACCCAGTAAGTGCCAAGCCTAACCTCGGTAGAGTAGTGACGAGGTCAGGTCAGGCCCTACTGGAATAAAAAAATACAGGGAGAAAAGTTTAATAATATAATAACAATAATGAAAGAAATTTACAACTTTAAGGAAAACACCAAAAATAACCAAAGACAATGCAGCCATAAAGAAATATCAATAAGGGCACTCCCGAGGTACCGCTTCGTAGTCCCAAATCATAAATAAATTCACAATATCTTATTTCTTTATATCACCGCGGGAGACTTCACATTAAATTTTAAAGAAAATATTTTTTCCGAAATAGCATACCGCGTTTTAGCCATCCTTATCACACCGCATGACTTCTAGTAGTTCCCCTACTAGCCACGCGTATCAAGCCACCCTTATCTCATCGCATGCATTTCAACACCCAGACCTTATACCACCGCATGCATTTCAACACCCAGACCTTATACCACCGCATGCGTATCAATATCAAAATATATCACAATATGCACCTCAAGTGCCCAAATATTTTAACTTGCCAAAATAAATCAACAACAATATTTTTCCACAATAAAGAGCTCACGGCTCATGCCAAAATAAATCAACAACAATATTTTCCGTAATAAAGAGCTCACAGCTCCATCACAATGAGTACGAAAATCTCACAAAATATTCAGCAAAAATAATATTTCACAAATTTAACACCTTGTCTAAATATCAAAATTTTAAATGTAAAATACTTCATTTTTAATAATATTTAAATTAAGAAATCCATCCTTCAAGTAATGCACTAAACAAAAGAAACAGAGTTTCAACTAAACAGGTAAAACACTTAACAGGAACAGGTCAGGCAAATTTAAAATACAAAAATATGTTAATGATGATGAATATAACAGAATAAAATAATTTAATTAATATGCAACAGTGCACTACACAATTTAAAGATATAATCTTCCACATTTAGACCGTGTACATACTCGTCACCTCGTGTACACAACTTTCAACACATCAACATTTTCATATCAATACCAATCCTAAGGGGAATTTCCCCTACACAAGGTTAGACAAGTCACTTACCTCAAACCGCGATCAATCAGTCAAGTAATATGCCTTTTCCTCGATTATTCGACTTCGACCGGCTCGAATCTAGTCATAATTAATTTGGTTAAATCAAAACAAATTATAGGAATAAATTCCATATGAAAATACAAATTTTCTAACAAAATCCAAAATTTAACCCAAAAATCGCTTGTGGGGCCCACGTATCGAAATTCGACGAAACTCACATGAACTTTTCTGTCCAGGTTCGCATTTGCGGATAAATACTTCGCATTTGCGAATGAACAGTACCTCCCATGAACAATGTTCACAATTGCGAGTGAACAGTGTTTTCGCAATTGCGATAGATGATTCGCAATCGCGAATGAATAGTATTTTCGCAATTTTGATAAATGGTTCGCAATTGCGAATGAACAGTACCTCACCAGAAACCAACAAACTCAAACTTCTCCGAAATGATCTGAAACCATCCTGAAACTCATTCGGAACCTCCCAGACACAAACCATATATGAATTTCAATCATAAAATATACTACGGACCTGCTCACGCACTCAAAACACTGAAAAGAGGTCGTCTTGACCCGATATTGACCATGGTCAAACTCCCAAATTTCTTAACTTTACTAGTCTCTCAACCAATGATCCAAAAATATAACCAAGCCCCTCGGGACCCGTCAAATCATACCAACAAGTCCTAAAACATCATACGATCTTAGTTGAAACCTCAAATCACACAAAAAAAAATGCTAAAACCACGAATCATACCCCAATTCAAGCTTAAGGAACTTAAGAATTTTCAACTTCTACATTCGATGCCGCAACCTATCAAATCAAGTCCGATTGACCTCAAATTTTATACACAAGTCATAAATGACATAACGGAGCTATGAAAATTTTTAAAATTGGATTTTGACCCTGATATCAAAATGTCAACCCCCAGTCAAACTTCCCAAAAATTCAACATTTGTCATTTCAAACCTAATTCCACTATGGACTTCTAAATAATTTTTCCGGGCTCGCTCCTAAGTCTAAAATCACCCTACGGAGCTATTAGAATCATCAAAATTCTATTCTGGGGTCGTTTACCCATAAGTCGACATCCGGTCACTATTTTAACTTAAACTTTAAACCTTGGAACTAAGTGTCCCAATTCATTCCAAAACCTCACCGGACCCGAACTAACCACCCCTGCAAGTCACATAAAAATTATAAAGCATAAATTGAGAAGTAAATGAGGGAACGAGATTGTAATACTCAAAACGACCGGTCAGGTCGTTACATTCTCCCCCTCTTAAAAAAACGATCATCCTCGAACGGGTTTATAATTATACCTAGAGTGGTGAAAACATGAGGATAGCAGTTGCGTTTATCATGCACGGCCTCCCAAGTCGCCTCCTCGACCGGATAACCCCTCCACTGTACGTTTACTGAGGTGATGCTCTTCGATCTCAACTTTCTAACCTGTCTGACCAAAATAGCCATTGGTTCCTCGACATAAGATAGATCCTTGTCCAACTGGACTGAGCTGAAGTCTAACACATGAGATGGATCGCCGTGATACTTTCGGAGAATGGAAACATGGAACACTAGATGGATGCAGTAAGATTAGGTGGTAGTGCGATTCTATATGCCACCTCTCCAATTCTTTCAAGAATCTCAAAAGGCCCAATATACCTAGGGCCCAACTTTCCCTTCTTCCCGAACCTCATAACACCCTTCATGGGCGAAACCAGGAGCAAGACCCGCTCACCAACCATGAATACAATATCACGAACCTTCCAATTCGCATAACTCTTTTGTCTAGATTGGGCTGTACGAAGTCGATCCTGAATCAATTTAACCTTTCCAAAGCATCTTGAACCAAGTCCGTACCCAATAGCCTAGCTTCACCCGCTCGAACCAACCCACTGGAGACCGGCACCACCTACCATATAAGGCCTCATACGGTGCCATCTGAATGCTCGACTGATAACTGTTGTTGTAAGCAAACTCTGCAAATGGCAAGAAATGATCCCAAGCACCACCAAAATCCACTACACATACACGAAGCATATCCTCCAATATCTGAATTGTGCGCTCGGACTGTCCATCCGTTTGAGGGTGAAATGTTATACTCAACTCTACCCGAGTACCCAACTCTCGCTGTACGGCTCTCCAGAACCGTGAAGTAAATTGTGTACCCCAGTCAGATATGATAGATACTGATACGACATGAAGCCTAACAATCTTTCGAATGTAAACCTGAGCCAGCTGCTCCGAAGAGTAAGTAGTAACCACAGGAATGAAATGAGCTGACTTGGTCAATCTATCCACAATCACCCAAACTGCATCGAACTTCCTCTGAGTTCGTAGGAGACCAACAACGAAATCCATAGTGATTCGCTCCTATTTCCACTCTAGAATCTCTAACTTCTGAAGCAATCCACCCGGTCGCTGATGCTCATATTTCACCTGCTGACAATTTAGGCACCAAGCTACATATTCCACTATGTCTTTCTTTATCTGCCTCCATCAATAGTGTTGTCTCAAGTCCTCATACATCTTCACGGCACCTGGATGAATGGAGTACCATGAACTGTGAGCCTCCTGGAGAATCAACTCATGCAAACCATCTACATTAGACACACATAGCATGCCCTGCATCCGTAATACACCATCATCTCCAATAGTGACCTCTTTGGCATCACCGTGTTGAACTGTGTCCTTAAGGAAAAGCAGATGTGGGTCATCATACTGACGTTCCCTGATACGTTCATACAGAGAAGACTGAGAAACCGCACAAGCCAAAACTCAGCTCGGCTCGAAAATATCCAATCTAACAAACTGGTTGGCCAAGGCCTGAACATCCAAGGCTAAAGGCCTCTCTACTACTGGTAAGTATGCTAAGCTGCCCAAACTCTCCGCCTTACAACTCAAGGCATTGGCCACCACATTGGCCTTTCCGAGATGATAGAGAATGGTGATATCATAATCCTTAAGCAACTCCAACCACCTCCGCTGCCTCAAATTAAGATCCTTCTGTTTAAACAGATGTTGTAGACTCCGGTGATCGGTATAAACCTCACAATAGACACCGTATAAATAATGTTGCCATATCTTCAAGGCATGAACAATAGCTGCTAACTCAAGGTCGTGGACCAGATAATTCTTCTCATGTACCTTTAACTGTCTGGACGCATAGGCAATCACCCTACCATCTTGCATCAACACTGCGCCGAGACCAATGCGTGACGCATCACAATACACAGTATAAGACCCTAAACCTGTAGGCAATACCAATACTGGGGTTGTACTCAAAGCTGTATTGAGCTTTTGAAAGCTCTCCTCACATTCCTCGGTCCACCTGAATGGAGAACCCTTCTGGGCCAATTTGGTCATAGGTGCAGCAATAGAAGAGAAACCCTTTACAAATTGGCGATAGTACCCTGTCAAACCAAGAAAACTCTGGATCTCCGTAGCTGAGGACAGTCTAGACCAACTCTGCACTGCTTCAATCTTCTTCGCGTCTACTTTGATCCCCCCGCACGAAACTATATGACCCAAAAATCCCACTAAATCAAGCTAGAATTCACACTTTGAAAATTTTGCATATAACTTCTTTTCTCTCAAAGTCTGAAGCACAGTCCTCAGGTGTTGTTCATGATCCTCCCAACTCCGAGAATACACCAGAATGTCGTCAATAAATACAATGACGAAGGAGTTAAGATAGGGCTAAAATACATTGTTCATTAGATGCATAAATGTTGCTGGGGCTTTGGTCAGCCCAAATGACATTACAAGAAACTCATAATGACCATAACGAGTCCTGAAAGCAGTCTTCAGGATATCTGGCTCCCGAATCTTCAACTGATGATAGCCTGGGCACAAGTAAATCTTATAGAAAACTCTAGCACCTTTAAGCTGATAAAATAGGTCATCAATATGTGGCAATGGATACCTGTTCTTCACTGTAAATTTGTTCAATTGGCGGTAATCAATGCACATCCGCATAGAACTATCCTTCTTCTTCACAAGTAAGACAGGAGCACCCCAAGGCGATACATTGGGCCAAATGAAACCCTTATCAAGCAACTCTTGTAACTGGTCTTTTAATTCCTTCAACTCTGCTAAGGCCATATGATATGGTGGAATAGAAATGGGCTGAGTGCCCGGTAAAAAATCAATGCCAAAGTCAATATCCTTGTCGGGTGGCATACCCGGAAGATCTGCTGGAAATACGTCAGGAAAATCCCTTACTATAAGAACTGACTCCACGGTAGGAGTATCAACACTAACATGCCTCACATAGGCTAGATACGTATCATACCCATTTTCAACCATTTGTTGAGCCTTAAGAAATGAAACAACCCTGGGAGGAACCTAATCCAAGGTACCTCTCCACTCTAGCCACGACAGACCTGGCATAACCAACTTCACTGTCTTGGCGTAACAATCAAGAATAGCGTGATAGGGCGACAACCAGTCCATGCCCAAAATAATATCGAAATCCACCATACTGAGCAATAATAAATCAGCTCTGGTCTCAAAACCACTGATAATAATTAAACACGACCGATACACGCAGTCCACAATAATAGATTCACCCACGGGTGTAGATACATAAATAGGAGAACTCAAAGAATTGCGGGATACGACCAAATACGGGGTAAAATAAGATGACTCATAAGAATAAGTGGAGCCTGGATCAAATAAGACTGATGCATCTCTATGATAGACCAGAATAATACCTGTGATAACAGAATCAGATGCAACGGCCTCTGTCCTAGCAGGAAGGGCATAATATCTGGCCCGGCCTCCCCCTCTAGGGCGACCTCTACTTGTCTGACCTCCACCTCTAGCTGGTTGTGCAGGTGGAGTGGAAACTGGTGTAGTAATCATGGCCTGAGAAACCTGAGGGCCTTGTGGAATAGGTGGGGCCTGAGAAATCTGTGGAGGTGCACCCCTCCTAAATCTGGGGGAATCCCTCATTATATGACGAGTGTCACCACACTCAAAACAAGCCCTCAGAGTACGTAGCTATTGGGACTGGCTCGGGCCTAATTGACTAGACTGCCCGCTGAAAGCACCCCGTACAGGAGGTACAGTAGACACTGGAAGGCGTAATATGGAACCTGAGGTCTGGGAGTAGCCGGAATACCACTGGAAGCTGGAAGTGCTGAATGAATAGGACGGCTCACATAGCCTCTACCATGACGGGCTACAGCTGGGGCACGAGAATTATTAGAAGTGCCAGAATCTCGGGGTCTCTTAGCTTCTCTCTCTTCCCTCTCCCGGATCCCCATATGTTCCAATCTCCTAGCAATTGACATCACCTGTTGGTACGTGATGTCCATCTCTAGCTCTCAGGCCATACTGAATCTGATACTAGGGTGGAGACCCTCAATAAACCGGCGAACCCACTCTCGAACAGTAGTAACTAAGGCTGGTGCATGCCTATCCAAATCACTCAATCGAACCGCATACTCTGACACGGTCATAGAACCCTGGCACAACTGCTCAAACTCTGTGCGCCATGCATCTCTAAGACTCTGAGGAACATATTCCCTCAAGAACATATCAGAAAATTGAGTCCAAGTAACTGAAGCTGCCTCAGCCGGACTATCCAACTCATATGCCCGCCACCACTGGTAGGCCGCTCCTCTAAGCTGGAATGCCATGAAAGAAACCCCACTGGAATCCACAATGCCCATGGTACAGAGGATACGGTAACATTCCTCAAGAAAACCCTGAGCATCCTCTGAAGCTAGACCGCTGAATGTGGGAGGGTGGTACTTCCTGTACCTCTCGAGCCTGAGTTGTTCCCCCTCTGAAACAGATGTCCTAACCTCAGGCCGAACTGGGACAACTGGATGCACTAGTATAACCTCTGGGGCATGATCAACCTGGGCCCATGGATCTGGGGTACGGGCGGTGAGAGTCTGTGCTCCTCCCCCGGCCTGAGATGTGGCAGGAGCAAGTGGAATAAACCTTGCCTGAGCTAGAGTACCAAACATGCTAAAAAACTGGGCAAGAGTCTCCTGAAGTGCAGGGGTAGTAACAGGCATCTCAGGTGCATGTTCTCCAACTTGAGCTACTGGTGGCTCTGCTGCAGCAGCTCGTGCAGGTGCTCTGGCTGCACCATGTGGTCTTCCTCGGCCTCTGCCCCGGCCCCGGCCTCTTGCGGCTCCAACAGGGGGTGCGGGTGTCTGATCATCGGATCCAGTTGTGCGTGTCCTCACCATCTGTGAGAGAATAGAAAGAGAATGGTTTAGAACTTTGAAGTCAACAAATGCGCACGATAAGGAATCAAAGAAGTGAACATTTACCTAACAGTTACATAGCCTCCCGAAGATAAGTACAGACCTCTCCGTACCGATCCGCGAGACTCTACTAAACCTGCTTGTGACTCATAACACCTATGAACCTAGAGCTCTGATACCAACTTATTACGACCCCAAATTACCTCTATAGGATGTTGTGATGGCACCTAGTCTCTAAGACGACACCTAGTCTCTAAGACTAGGTAAGCCTATCAATGCGGAATAACAATAAAAATCTGAAATAAATAAATCTGCAAATTCACATAATTACAACTCCCAAAACCCGGTAGAAATAAGTCACAAGCTTCTAAGGATTTATCCTCAATATATCTACATATCAGAGTCTAAATAAAATAAGGTAGCAGCAAATAAGGATAGAAGGGGACTACGGAGTCTGCGGACGCTGGCAGATATACCTCGAAGTCTCCTCATACGACTAATTCCCTGATGCCTGGTCTAATAAGATGTACCTGGATTTGCACAAAAAGATGTGCGGAAGCGTAGTATGAGTACACCATAGCGGTACCCAGTAAGTGCCAAGCCTAATCTCGGTAGAGTAGTGACGAGGTCATGTCAGGCCCTACTGGAATAATAAAAGACAGTGAGAAAAGTTTAATAATATAATAACAATAATGACAATGGGGATAAATCAAGTAAGTAGTATGTCACAATTTAGCTACACAGAATAAGGCAATTAACACCTCACTGAAGGAAAACAGAAATTTAGAAATGTAAGGAAAATACCAAAAATAACCAAAGACAATGCAACCATAAAGAAATATCAACAAGGGCACTCCCGAGGTACCGCCTCGTAGTCCCAAATCATAAATAAATTCAAAATATCTCATTTCCTTATATCACCGCGGGAGCCTTCACATTAAATTTTAAAGAAAATATTTTTCCCGAAATAGCATCCCGCGTTTTAGCCATCCTTATCACACCGCATGACTTCTAGTAGTTCCCCTAGTAGCCACGCATATCAAGCCACCATTATCTCATCGCATGCACTTCAACACCCAGACCTTATACCACCGCATGCGTATCAATAGTACAATATATCACAATATGCACCTCAAGTGCCCAAATATTTTAACTTGCCAAAATAAATCAACAATAATATTTTTTCACAATAAAGAGCTCACGGCTCATGCCAAATTAAATCAACAACAATATTTTCCATAATAAAGAGCTCACGACTCCATCACAATGAGTATGAAAATCTCACAAAATATTCAGCAAAAATAATATTTTACAAATTTAACACCTTGTCTAAATATCAAAATTTTAAATGTAAAATACTTCAGTTTTAATAATATTTAAATTAAGAAATCCATGTCACTTAGCCCCTTGACCTCTTCTCTCAAAAAAGACGGCTACTTAAGTCCTTCTCAGAAAGTCAAAGTAAAGCATCCTTCAAGTAATGCACTAAACAAAAGAAACAGAGTTTCAACTAAACAGGTAAAACACTTAGCAGGAACAGGTCAGGCAAATTTAAAATACAAAAATATATTAATGATGATGAATATAACAGAATAAAATAATTTAATTAACATGCAACAGTGCTCTACACAATTTAAAGACATAATCTTCCTCATTTAGCCCGTGTACACACTCGTGATCTCGTGTACACGACTTTCAACACATCAACATTTTCATATCAATACCAATCCTAAGGGGAATTTTCCCCACACAAGGTTAGACAAGTCACTTACCTCAAACCGCGCTCAATCAGTAAAGTAGTATGCCTTTTCCTCAATTTTTCGACTTCGACCGGCTCCAATCTAGTCATAATTAATTCTATTCAATCAATATAAATTATATGAATAAATTCCATATGAAAATATAATTTTTCTAACAAAATCCAAAATTTAACCCAAAAATCGCTCGTGAGTCCTACATCTCAGAATCCGACGAAACTCACAAAATCTAACAACCCATTCAACCACGAGTCTAACCATACCAAAATTACTAATTTCCGACAATAATTCGGCCCTCAAATCCTCAATTTTGTCCAAGAGGTTTTTCTAAATCTTCCAACTTAATTCACTAATTAAATATTTAAAATAATCATGGATTCGGGTAATTTGACCAATATTGAGTTAAGAACACTTACCCCGTTGTTTTTCTTGAAAATCTCCCGAAAATAACCTCTTCCCGAGCTCCAATTTGGTAAAAATGGAAACTCATTTCCAAATCTTAAACATTCTACCCAGATTCGCTTTTGCGAATGAATAGTACCTCCCATGAACAGTGTTCGCAATTGCGATAAATTGTTCACAATTGCGATAAATGGTTCGCAATTGCGAATGAACAGTGTTTTCGCAATTTCGATAAATGGTTCGCAATTGCGAATGAACAGTACCTCACCAGAAATCAGCAAACTCAAACTTCTCCGAAATGATCTGAAACCACCCTAAAACTCATCCAGAACCTCCCGGACACAAACCATTTATGAATTTCAATCATAAAACATGCTACGGACCTGCTCGTGCACTCAAAACACTAAAAAGAGGTCGTCTTGACCCAATATTGACCATGGTCAAACTCCCAAATTTCTTAAATTTACTAGTCTCTCAACCAATGATCCAAAAATACAACCAAGCCCCTCGGGACCCTTCAAATCATACCAACAAATCCTAAAATATCATACGAACTTAGTTGAAACCTCAAATAACACAAAACAACACTAAAACATGAATCATACCCCAATTCAAGCTTAAGAAACTTAAGAATTTCTAACTTCTACATTCGATGCCGAAACCTATCAAATCAAGTCCGATTGACCTCAAATTTTGTACACAAGTCATAAATGACATAACGGAGCTATAAAAATTTTTAGAACTGTATTCTGACCCCGATATTAAAAAGTCAAACTATCCAAAAATTTAACTTTCGCCATTTCAAGCCTAATTCCACTATGGACTTCTAAAATATTTTTCCGTGCACGCTCCTAAGTCCAAAATCACCCTACTGAGCTATTGGAATCATCAAAATTCTATTCAGGGGTCATTTACCCATAAGTCTACATCCGGTCACTATTTCAACTTAAACTTTAAACCTTGGAACTAAGTGTCCTAATTCATTCCAAAACCTCACCGGACCCGAACTAACCACCCCGGCGAGTCACATAACAATTATAAAGCATAAATTCAGCAGTAAATGGGGGAACGGCGTTATAATACTCAAAACGACCGGTCGGATCGTTACAGTTGTGGACCTCGAAGAGTGCCTAACACATTCTCTTTGAGGTAATTTGTGCCCTTACCCGATCTTTGGTGGCGTTGACTAGTCAAACAGAGTTATTTGCATAATAGGTGCTCTAATGCACCTTAAAAATTGTTAGGTGGAGATTCTTCTTCTTTTAACACTCTATCTCCCATCCAAAAGAGTTGTCACACATCGAAGCTCGCTTTCGCGAGAAAAAGGGGCGCAACAGCATGGCGACTCTGCTGGGGATTTATGCTTAGGTTCTTACCATAATGAACTTGGCTTATGTGGATTATTTTCTCTGTTACATGCTATGACATGCACATTCCTTCCCTTCTCCACCTTTATTTGTTTAAATTTGTTATTACATGTACATCCTTTTCCCTATTCGCCTTTTATTCGTTTAAATTTGTTATGACATGCACATCCCTTCCCCGTTCACCTTTATTTGCTATGACTACTCTTCATTGCTCTTCATTTTGCCTAAGACTGCCATATCATGCCTCTCCCATCCCTATTCCCTTACTTGCTTTATTACATTCTCGCATATACTCCACGAACTAACTTCTTCCTTTTGTCTTTCTTTTCTATGTTTTTCATGTTTTACCTTACTACTGTATTTAGTGCTTTTACATATTTATCGTGAAAATAATTGACAACGTGTTATTATCTCTGCATAAACTCATGATCCATATCATACTCCACCCGTGCCAATTATCAACATAGCGACGCTTGATGAGTGTCTGCGCTCTTCCAAAATTACCTTTTTTAAATCGCAAAGGCTTATTTGCGGTAGACTAGTCAATCAGCGGTGCAATCGACGGTCCCGTGCCTTTCCCTCTCAAGTTGTCTACTTGGAAATACCAGTCTAGGCCATTCTAGAAACATTACTCCAATATCAAATGTACATGCATCATGTTAAATCTAGTACGGGTTAGAACGCTGTTAACGTAATAGCCTGCTAAGATAATACTTGTCCAAAGTCCAACGGGATTTTTACAATCCCAATGGACACTACCATGTTATATGCATTACTTGGAGAAAATGTGCCAATATATTGATCATTATTGTGTAAGTGGTCGTATCTGGAGGGGGAAAGGGCTAACTTTATTTGTTTGCAGAAAATGAGACACGAAGTCCCCAGGTTCGGTATGGTCCAAAACATCCCACCTCTGCTACTTGACTGGTGGAAAGACCTTGCGCCTTGCGATAAGAATCATGTGAGAAGAGTACTTGGTGACTTGCCATCTTTGCTTAATATCCAACCAAATGGAGCTTTGATTGAGGCTGCTACCATGTTCTTGGATGAGAAAAGAGCGGTCTTCCGATTTGGTGACATAGAAATGACTCCTCTCTTAGAAGAAATAGGAGGTTTTGCTAAGCTGCCATGGGATAGCCTGGGGTTACTAGTACCAGAGAATTGCACCCATCGCGATTTTCTAAAGATGTTGGGCTTTAAGAAAAATGAAGAATTGCTTCGCTTAAAGAAATCCTACATCCCTTTTGGGTTTCTTTAAGAGCATTATAGGCATAGTAAGTCGTACCGTCTTCATCATGAGGAACTTTCCATTACTTCCCTAGGTTGGACGCATCGCCGAGTCTATGTATTCATCATCTGCTTCTTAGGTTTGTTGATATTTCCAATGAAAGGGGGAAGGATTCACACTCGTTTAGCTATGGTTGCAAGAACTTTAATGGAAGGCATCGAGGGGGAAACCTACACCATCATCCCTATGATCCTAGCTGAACTGTACTGCGCTCTAGATCGGTGCAAGTAGGGGTTCGGACATTTTGAAGGTTGTAATCTGTTATTGCAAGTCTGGTTATTGGAACACTTTTAGATGGGAGAATATCGTCAAGAGCTTCTGCGACATCCATTGAATGACTACATAGCCTACCACCATCCAAAGAAAATGACATTCATCCCAGATAGGTTCGCACAGCCCGAAAGTGCTGTAAGTTGGGTACGTTTCTTCAGCAATCTGACAGATGAGAAGGTACATTGGATGTTTGAATGGTTTTCTAGCAGTGAGTTCATCATCAGGTCGAGGGATACTACTCATTTGGTATTAATATGGTTGCGAGGCATTTATCCCTATGTTCCTATAAGGGTAATGAGACAAGCAGGAAGAAAACAGGTCATACCTCGGGTTTCCAACATGGTCCAGTACAAGGCAGATTTCAAAGGGGACATGATTCCTTTCAAGTTTGAGGCGCAACATATATGGAACCAGAAGGTCATTGTGGAAAGAGAGACTATCGATCTAGACAGGTACCATGCCGGTCATGTGTATTTCTATCCATCATGGTTGGTAGATGATATAGCGGGAGACGTCAAGCTAGAGGTCAATTTGGAAAATAGGATCATTGATGACGCTGTTGAGGCACAGGTCAAGTATAGAAGGCTTCGCAAAAGGGTTTTTGAGTCTAAAGCTAGACATCTGGAACAGCATAAAGTGGACATGGAGGCAATTAATGAATGGAAGTAAATCTCCACTAAGTCCACCAAGAGATTGGAATATCTAGAACAAGGACTGATGGAGCTTGAGGGAAAGATGAGAAAGAGGCTTGCGGATTGTCAGAACACAGATGGCAGTGAAGGAGGGCATCTAGCAAAGCTTATTTATTATTGGATATGCACCACTTGGGGAACTTGATTGATGGACTCAAAAGAGCCAAGCACGGAGAAGGTCCTTCAGGGACCAAGTAAACTAGCAAATAATGTCCTTTATTATTTTCTAGCCTAGTTTTAGATTTCAATTGTAATAAGGCTAAATGACATTAGTAACTTTATTATTATTGTCGATTTAGTGAAGGTTTGGCTCATTTTCACATTAATGAAATGACGCAATTATTGGCATCAATTTTCTCCAAGTCTATGTGTCGCTTAGGCCTACCTCGGGCACAACGAGGTCCCCAAATTAGGACGTGAATTATTACATGATTTTGCAAAATATGTTTAATATTTCAAGCATTCTTTCAATACCCCTTACTAACTTGGGTACCTTTTGCTTTTTTTTTTCTTTCTTTTGATTATTCCCACTCCCTAAGGTTGGTTCGTGCATACTGGCATCGTCAGCATATCACACTAGATCCAGAGGTCCTCCACCTCCTCCTCCACCAAGAGATACTAAAGGCAAAAGCAAAGGGAAAGGGAAAATGGATGATTTGAGTGGTATCAGGAAAGACAACGCCACCCTGGCAGAAAATGTCGAAACTTCGGATGGCCGAAGTACTCCGGCACAGAATGAACTAGTCTTACGTCTGGAATAGAAAATCCTGGAGCTACAAGGAGAACTTAAGCAGGTCCGAAACTTGGCAAACCTTTCTCTCACCCTCAATGTCCCTGATATTAACCAGCAAAATCCAACTACCCAAAACCAAGCATCACCACAAAACACACAAAACCAAAATCCACCGACAAATCCTCCTGCACCACACAAGTACCCCACGCCTCCTCAAAACCTTAATCCTCAACCAGCACTTACTCCTCAACAACAACACCATAATCCAACTCCATACCCACAAACTATCACTTATCACACTCTCCAGAATACACCGCAACCCACTCCTGATCCCCAAAACTCAACCAATGACCACCCTTATGCCTAGATTCCTGGAGTTCATCAAAGTAACCCCATATACGTGGAAACCAAACCCCACACCCCGCAACAAACCCTATACATACCTGAATCAACCAAGAAAGACTTGCTCATTAAGAACATGGTGGAAGAACTCAAGAAGCTCACTGGCAGAGTTCAGAGTGTCGAAGGTGGTAAAGGAATTGAAGGTTTAAACTATGAGGACCTGTGCATTCAGCCAGATGTGGAACTGTCGGAGGGTTACAAACCTCCCAAGTTCAAAATGTTCGATGAAACTGGTGATCCAAAAGTGCATCTGAGGATATATTGTGACAAACTTGTAGGAGTGGACAAAGATGAACGAATTCGTATGAAACTGTTCATGCGAAGCCTCATCGGAGATGCGTTGTCTTGGTATATTAGTCAGAACCCAAAGAAGTGGGTTAATTGGGTAAGCATGGCATCAAATTTCATGGGCAGATTTAGGTTTAACACAGAGAATGCCCCAGATGTTTTCTATATTCAAAACCTCAAGAAGAAACCAGCAGAAACCTTTCACGAAAATGCTACTTGGGGGAGATCTGAAGCCGCGAAAGTAAGGCCCGCACTTGAAAAAGAACAAATGAATAAGTTCTTTGTCAGAGCTCAAGACCCGCAGTACTATGAAAGGCTTATGGTTATTGAAAATCACAAATTCTCCGACATCATCAAGCTGGGAGAAAGAATAGAAAAAGGGATTAATAATGGGATGGTGATGAATTTCGAGGCACTGCAGGCCACGAATAAAGCATTGCAATCGGGAGGTATTTTGAATAAGAAAGAAGTGGGAGCCGTAATGGTGACCCAGGGTCCTAAGTCTCCTCTCACATACCAAACACCTCCACCTACATACCAAACGCCTCCACCCATATACCAGCCTTCACCCCCCATATACCGACAACCTGCTACCACCTACCATGCCTATAACACTCAACCCGCATACTACCACTAGCCATCACCCGCCTGCCAAAACTACCAAAAACCACGATCAAACTTTGACCGTAGACCACCTAGACAATACACTCCAATCGCTGAGACCATAGACTAATTATATGAGAGACTGAAGGTTGCTGGTTATGTCACTCACATCCCTGCCGTTGCTATGGAGAATTCCTCTCACTGGATTAACCCGAACAAGACATATGCTATCATTCAGGCATGAAGGGTCATACAATTGATGAGTGTTGCACACTGAAAGATAGATTCAGACACTGATCGACAACAAGGTCATATAGGCAAAGGAAATTGAACCAAATGTTCGTAACAATCCTCTCCCAGATCACAGAGGTGAGGGAGTGAATGTGATAGAGACCGACGAGGAATGGGATCCGGAGGGGTC
Organism: Nicotiana tabacum; assembly: GCF_000715075.1. Lineage (NCBI taxonomy): Eukaryota > Viridiplantae > Streptophyta > Magnoliopsida > Solanales > Solanaceae > Nicotiana > Nicotiana tabacum. The sequence goes on along the minus strand of NC_134096.1, from coordinate 93,697,969 downwards.
AATCGGACTCATTCGGGAGAGGGATGATCCTAAAACGTCTCCGGTCACCCTCACACCCATTGTGGTATAAACCCAAGCACCGTTTGAAGTCGAGGTAACTACACCTGTTCGAGGACGAACGTTTATTTAAGAGGTGGAGAATGTAATGACCCAACCGGTCCTTTTAACTTTTAAAAACTCGTTCCCTAAAGTAAAACTCCCCGAATATCCTTTTATTAATTTATGACTTGCGGGGATGGTTGGTTCGGGATTTGGAAGCGTTTGGGTTGAAATCAGAACACTTGGTTCCTTAAGTTAGCTTTAAATGGACAAGTTTGTCTTCGATCAACATTTTGAGAAAATGACCCCGGAATCGGGATTTGATGGTTCCAATAGGTTCGTATGATGATTTTGGTCTTGGGCGTATGTCCGAATCGGATTTTGGATAAACCGGGAGCGTTTTGACGCTTAAATAGTAAAAATCAACTATTTGAAGGTTTAAAATTCTTTAAATTTGGTATGGGGGAGGTTTTTGAGTAATTGAGGTCCGTTTGGAATTCCGAGGGAATAGTTGTGTATAGTGATTTAAGACTTGCACGGAAATTTTGTGTCATTCTGAGTAGTTTAAGTATATTTCGGCGCATTGGAAGTAAATTGAAGCACTTGAAGTTCTTAAGTTTGATTCAATTTTGTTTTGGGTATGATTATTAGATTTGATGTTGTTTTACACGTTCCGTGAGTTCGAGTGAGTCCGTTTTATAATTTCAAACCTGTTGGTATGTTCGGGCAGGGATCCGGGGGCCCCGAGTGTTAACCAGACGAGGCTCGGATCAATTTTGGAATTTTGAAGAAGAGCTGAAGCTTCCAGCTTCTGGTATGATCGCACCTGCGCATGGTCAGCCGCAGGTGCGAGCTCACAGTTGCGAGCCACCAGCCGCAAGTGCGATGGGGAGGATCTGCCCGGCCATCGCAGATGCGAAGAATTGGGCGCAGAAGCGGACGTGCAGGTGCGGTCCTTTGGGCGCAGGTGCGGAGCCAGTCCAAGAGGAAAATCTGTCTGGGAAGAACCTTAAAATGGACGAAGCTCAGTCCATTTTTGTTCATTTTTCCTCCATGTTTGCGCGATTTCAGAGCTCTTTGTGAGGAGTTTTCAACTAACAACTTTGAGGTAAGTTAATTCTACACCCTTGAGTTAAATACATAGATTATGGGTAGATTAGAACTAGTAAATCTTAGAAATCAAGGGTTTAGGTGAAAAACCTAGATTTTTATAAAAGTGAGATTTTAACCACGAAAATGGTTATGGAATTGGATTTAAATTATATATTTGAGTTCTTAAGATTATGGGTAACATTTTCATCCGAAAATTTTCGGAATCCGGGCACGTGGGCCCGGGTTGAATTTTAGGAATTTTATCATTTTGGATAGGGTAATTTATTTAATAGATGAATTTCGAATTGTTGAACATATATTAATTATTTTATATAACTTTAGGATAGTTTCGAATTTTTCGGCTTTGAATCGAGAATTTTACGTGACGCGATAATTGGAAAGTGGACTTTGAGACGAGGTAAGTCTCTTGTCTAATCTTGTGAGGGGGAAATTACCCCATAGGGATTAAATTGAATATTTTTGCTAATTGGGGGGCTATGTACGCACGAGGTGACGAGAGCCCGTAAGTAGCTACTATAAATGCTAAAGTCCGGGTAGTTTAGGACTCAAAGCATGAAATACTTGTATAAATTGTATTCTTTGATTAATTAATATTAATTGATATATATGAATATATATTGTGAATTGTTAGATAAAGATATTAAAGGATGGAAATCTCATATGCTTGATTTTCTGTTTAAATCAATTAATTGTTAAAAAAAATTATCCTTCCTCCCGAATTTATCTCATAATAAATATACTCTCCTTCCGGAGGTACATAAGAAAATGTCCTCCTTTCTTGTGGAGCGGGCCGAACGCCTCAGCAGGATAGATGCATCTATGGATCGCGTCGCACGTCCCTCGGCAGTGTACACGACACTCTGGATCGGGCCATACGTCCTTGGCAGAAATCGTACTTAATAATAATAATAATTACACGATACTTTATAAGCTTATTTCAGCTTGCGAAGCTAATTGATAAATGGGAAAATCCTTGGAATTTAATGAATTATTATTCTTGCTTGTTAAAGAATTAATTGTTATTCCTGTAAATAATAATTAATTGATAAATTGGAAATTATTTGAATTGAAGGAATTTGATTATTTCCGCTGATTAAATAAATTATTTTAAATTCTGTAAATCATGCTGATTTAAATATCCTAGTTGTATTTTAAATTATTATTATTGACCCATAGTGAGTGTCAAAGTCGGCCATCTCGTCTCTACCACTTCGAGATTACGCTTGATACTTACTAGGTACACGTTGTTTACGTACTCATACTACACTTGCTATACTTTTTGTGCAGGAACTGAGGCAAGTACTAGTGGGGGGCCTATCCTCTTACACCCACGTTATCTAGGGGCATAGTGGTAAGCTGTTTATCTGATCCGTTCTGCAGCTACTAGTGTCTCTCTTTGTATTTTTCATTCAGTCTATTTTATTTCAGACAATATTTGAGGTTTTGTATAATCTACTAGATGCTCATACACTTGTGACACCAGGTCTTGGCACACAAAATGGTAGAATTTGGGTTTTATTATTTTCTTGGTTTTAAATTTTGTCAATATATGCTTAATTTATTAACTTGGTTTGCCTAGCTGTAGTGTTGGGCGCCATCACGACCTATAGGTGAAATTGGGCCGTGATAACATGGTATCAAAGCACTAGGTTCATGTAGGTCTCACAAGTTATGAGCAGGTCTCATAGAGTCTTGCGGATCGGTATGGAGACATCTGTACTTATCTTCGAGAGGCTATAGGGTGTTAGGAAATTTCCTTTCTTCATATTCCATCGTGCAATTGATGTAGTTTTAAATATCCTTCTCTTATTCTCTCACAGATGGTGAGAACGCGCTCAAATGAAGTTCCAGACCAGGGAAGAGCTACTCCCTCAGTTGCTAGAGGCTGAGGCCGAGGCCGAGGGAGGGCTCCAGCTCGTGGTAGAGGGCAAGGACGTCCCAGGACTGTTCCAGTTATACCGCCAGTGGGTCCAGCAGAGAATCCCATTGTTGAGAAACAGGATGAGGTTCCTGTGGCAGAGCCAGCTCCGGTGGATTTAACATCTGCACCGGGATTTCAGGATGTCATGGGTCGTATGCTGCAATTCATGGACAATATGACTCAGGCCGGTTTATTTTCGGCAGACCCAGCCACATTTCAGGTGGGCGTGGGAGCACAGACCCCTACCGCGCAGGTTCATGGACAGGCAACCTGCAGTATATCAGACCCAGGGTGCACTACCCGTGGGTGGAGCCCAACCAGTGGCAGCAGCTATACCTGAGCCCAGGCCAGCTGTAGCCGCCGATCCGCAGAAATTATTGGACAGATGGAATAGACTACATCCTCTTGTCTTTGGGGGTGAGCGACCTGAGGATCCACAAGACTTCATTGATTGGTGCAAGGATAGATTGTACAACATGAGGATATTAAAGTCTTAGGGAATAGACTTTGCTACTTTTCAGCTAGAGGGCAGAGCCCGTAGATGGTGGCAGTCTTATGTTCTTGGCAGACCAATAGATTCTCCTCCCATGAATTGGGACAGGTTCACTCGTATCTTTCTGGACAGGTATATTCCACCCTCCCAGAGGGAAGAGTTGCGGTTTCAGTTTGAGCAGCTCCAGCAGGGTCAGATGTCAGTGACTGATTATGAAGCGAGGTTTTCTGAATTATCTCGCCATGTACTTATGATACTCCCTACTGAGGCGGAGAGAGTACAGAGGTTTGTAGCCAGTTTATATACTGGTATTCAGGCCACTATGGATCGAGAGTTTGAGATGGGTACTTCTTATGAGCGAGTTGAAGAGATAGCCCGAAGGATTTAGGGTGTGCGTCAGTGGAGCCGAGAGCAAATTATGAGAGATAAGCGATTCAGGTACTCTGGAGAGTTCATAGGAGCTCCGTCTGGGGGAAGAGGTTAGTTCGTGAGGGCCAGACACTTAGTCAGTAGCCTATCGCACCGAAGAGTTGTTACGAGTGCGGGGATCCAAGTCACATGCAAAAGTTTTGCCCCAGGCTTCGGGGTAGACCAGTACAGTAGGGTCAGCAGCCTATGCTTACCGGACCAGTTGCTCCACCAGTAGTTCGACCACCAAGAGGTGGAGGACAGGTGGGTAGGGGCCGTCCTAGAGGTGGAGATCAGTCAGGCGGAGGCCAGCCAGTTGGCGCTCCAGCTCGATTCTATGCTTTTCCGGCTAGACCATATGCAGAGGCCTCAGATGCTGTGATTACATGTATTATTTTTGTTTGCGGCAAAGATGCCTCAGTATTATTTGATCCCGGATCCACGTATTCATATGTGTCATCTCTATTTGCTCCATTCCTGGGTGCTTCTCGTGAGTCCTTGAGTACTCCTGTTTATGTATCCATTCTTGTAGGCGATTCTGTTATTATGAATCGGATCTACCGGTCTTGTATTATTACATTCTGTGGTTACAAAACTAGAGCATATCTCTTATTGCTCGAGATGATCGATTTTGAAATTATTATGGGTATGGACTGGTTATCTCCATATCATGTTGTTCTAGATTGTCATGCCAAAATTGTTACCTTGGCTATTCCATTTTTGCCTAGGCTGGAGTGGAAAGGTTCGTCGGCTAGTTCATTTAATCGGGTTATTTCTTTTATAAAGGCTCAACACATGGTTGAGAAGGGTTGTTTGGCTTATCTAGCCTATGTTCGGGATACTACTGCAGAGACTCCGGCTATTGATTCAGTGCCATTAGTTCGGGAGTTCTCCGATGTATTTCCTTCAGATCTTCCAGGTATGCCACCTGATCGGGATATTGATTTCTATATTGACTTGTCTCTAGATACTCAGCCTATATCTATCCCACCATATCGTATGGCTCCGAAAGAATTGAAAGAAAATCTTGAAGAGTTATTAGCCAAAGGGTTCGTTAGACCGAGTGTATCGGCTTGGGGTACACCGGTATTATTTGTGAAAAATAAGGATGGAACAATGTGGATGTGTATTGATTATTGCCAATTGAACAAAGTCACTATTAAGAATAAGTACCCGTTGCCGCGTATTGATGATCTATTTGACCAGTTGCAGGGTGCTAGGGTGTTCTCTAAGATCGACTTGAGGTCGGGGTATCATCAGTTGAAGATTCGAGATTCGGATGTTCCAAAAACTGCTTTCCGTACTAGATATGGTCATTATGAGTTTCTGGTAATGTCTTTCGGTTTAACTAATGCCCCGACAGCGTTTATGGATCTGATGAACAGGGTATTCAGGCCGTATATTGATTTGTTTGTTATTGTCTTCATTGATGACATTTTGATCTACTCCCGCAGTAAGGAGGAGCACGAGCAACATATGAGAGTAGTGCTTCAGACATTGCAGGAACAAAAGCTATATGCTAAGTTCTCCAAATATGAGTTTTGGCAAGAGTCTATAGCATTTTTTGGGCATATTGTATCGGGTGATGGTATTAAGGTTGATCCCAAAAAGATTGAGGCAGTTCAGAATTGGCATCGTCCTACTTCGGCGACTGAGATCAGGAGTTTTCTATGTTTACCAGGTTATTATCGTCGATTCGTGGAAGGTTTTTCATCTATTGCAGCACCTTTGACCAAATTAACCTAGAAGGGTGTTCCGTTCCGATGGTCCGATGATTGTGAGTCAAGCTTTCAGAAGCTCAAGACAGCATTGACTACATCATCGGTGTTAGTGTTACCTTCCGGTTCAGGAATATATGCAATGTATTGCGACACTTTACGCATTGGTTTGGGTTGTGTATTAATGCAGGAAGGGCGAGTTATTGCATATGCTTCACGTCAGTTGAAGCCCCACGAGAAGAATTATCCAATACATGATTTGGAGTTAGCTGCGATTGTTCACTCTCTAAAGATTTGGAGGCATTATCTTTATGGGGTGTCCTGTGAAGTTTAAACTGATCATCACAGTTTGCAGCATTTGTTCAAGCAGAGGGACCTAAATTTGAGACAACACAGATGGCTGGAATTACTAAAAGATTATGATATTACTATCCTATATCATCGAGGTAAAGCAAATATAGTTACCGATGCCTTGAGTAGAAAGGCGGAGAGTATGGGTAGTTTGGCTTTCATTTCAGCAGAAGAGAGGCCATTACTTTTGGATATCCAGTCCTTGGCCAACAGATTTGTGCGGCTAGATATTTCAGAACCCAGTCGAGTTCTTGAATGTGTCGTAGCTCAGTCTTTACTATTTGAGAAGATCAAGGCTCGCAAGTATGATGACCCATACTTAATGGTTCTTCGAGAAACGGTACTACGAGGTGGTGCCAAGGAAGTTACTATTGGTGCGGATGGTGTTTTGCGACTCCAGGATCGTCTGTGTGTTCCTAATGTAGATGAACTGAGGAAAAAGATCCTGGAGGAGGCACACAGTTCTCGGTACTCTATTCATCCAGGTTCTACGAAGATGTATCGTGACTTGAGGCAGCATTATTGGTGGCGACGAATGAAAAAGGACATAGTTGAGTATGTAGCTAGGTGTCTAAACTGCCAGCATGTTAAATATGAGCACCAGAGGCCAGGTGGCCTACTTCAGCAGATGACTATACCAAAATGGAAATGGGAACACATCACTATGGACTTTGTAGTTGGGTTGCCGCGGACCTTGAGGAAGTTTGATGCAGTTTGGGTGATTGTTGACAGGTTGACCAAGTCGGCACATTTTATTCCTGTTGTGACTACGTATACTTCAGAGAGGTTGGCCCAGATTTATATTCAGGAGATAGTTCGGTTGCATGGTGTGCCAATTTCCATCATATCAGATAGAGGCCCTCAGTTTACTTCACATTTCTGGAGAGTAGTACAGAGTGAATTAGGGACCCGGGTAGAGCTCAGCACAGCCTTTCATCCGCAGACCGATGGACAGTTAGAGCGCATAGTTCAGATTTTGGAGGATATGCTCAGGCCATGTGTGATTGACTTTGGAGGTAGGTGGGATCATTTCCTTCCTTTGGCCGAGTTTGCTTATAATAACAGTTACCAATCCATCATCAAGATGGCTCCATTTGAGACTTTATATGGTCGTCGATGCCGTTCACCTATAGGATGGTTTCAGCCCGGTGAGGCTAAGTTATATGGTATGATTTGGTAAAGGATGCCTTGGAAAAGGAAAAGTTGATTCAGGGGCGACTTCGTACAGCACAGTCAAGACAGAAGAGTTACGTGGATCAGAAAGCGCGTGATTTATCATTTATGGTAGGTGAAAAAGTTCTCTTGAAGGTTTCGCCGATGAAGGAAATTATGAGATTCGGGAAGAAGGGCAAGTTGAGCCCAAGGTTTATAGGCCCTTTTGAGGCGTTGAGACGAGTTGGGAGGTTGCTTATGAGCTTGCATTGCCTCCCAGTCTATCGGGAGTTCATCCGGTTTTTCATGTATCTATGCTCCAGAAGTATCATGCTGACCTATCACATGTGTTGGACTTCAGCACAGTTCAGCTAGATCAGAGTTTGGGTCATGAAAAAGAGCCATTTGCCATCGTTGATAAACAAGTTCGCTAGTTGAGGTCCAAGATGATTTTTGTAGTAAAGGTCCAGTGGAGGGGCCAACCAGTCGAGGAAGCGACTTGGGAGGCTGAGGAGGACATGCAGAGCAAATATCCACACTTATTTAGCACTCCATGTATTATTCTAAACCCGTTTGAGGACGAACGTTTGTTTAAGAGTTGGAGAATGTAATGACCCAATCGGTCATTTTAACTTTTAGAAACCCGTTCCTTAAAATAAAACTCCCCGAATATGCTTTTATTAATTTATGACTTGCGGGGATGGTTGGTTCGGGATTTGAAAGCGTTTGGGTTGAAATCAAAACACTTGGTTCCTTAAGTTAGCTTTAAATGGACAAGTTTGACTTCGGTCAATATTTTGAGAAAACAACCCCAGAATCGAGATTTGATGGTTCCAATAGGTTCGTATGATGATTTTGGACTTGGGCGTATGTCCGAATCGGGTTTTGGATAACCCGGGAGCATTTTGACGCTTAAATAGTAAAAATCAACTATTTGAAGGTTTAAAATTCTTTAAATTTGGTTTGGGGGAGTTTTTTGAGTAATTGAGGTCCGTTTGGAATTCCGAGACTGGGAATAGTTCCGTACAGTGATTTAAGACTTGCACGCAAAATTTCGTGTCATTCCGAGTAGTTTAAGTATATTTCGGCGCATTGGAAGTAAATTGAAGAACTTGAAGTTCTTAAATTTGATTCAATTTTGTTTGGGGTATGATTATTAGATTTGATGTTGTTTTACACGTTCCGTGAGTTTGAGTGAGTCCATTTTATGATTTCAAACCTGTTGGTATGTTCGGGTGGGGATCGGGGGGCCCCGAGTGTTAACCAGACGAGGCTCAGATCAATTTTAGAATTTTGAAGAAGAGCTAAAGCTTTCAGCTTCTGGTATGATCGCACCTGCGCATGGTCAGCCGCAGGTGCGAAGGGGAGGATCTGCCTGGCCATCACAGATGCGAAGAATTGGGCGCAGAAGCGGACGCGCAGGTGCGGTCCTTTGGGCGCAGGTGCGGAGCCAGTCCAAGAGGAAAAATCTCGCACCTGCGAGGCTTTTCCGCAGGTGCAAAAGCCGCAGGTGCGAACACCTTCCGCAGGTGCGAAAAATCTGTCTGGGAAGAACCTTAAAATGGACGAAGCTCAGTCCATTTTTGTTCCTTTTTCCTCCATGTTTGCGCGATTTCAGAGCTCTTTGTGAGGAGTTTTCAACTAACAACTTTGAGGTAAGTTAATTCTACACCCTTGAGTTAAATACATAGATTATGGGTAGATTAGAACTAGTAAATCTTAGAAATCAAGGGTTTAGGTGAAAAATTTAGATTTTTATAAAAGTGAGATTTTAACCACGAAAATAGTTATGGAATTGGATTGAAATTATATATTTGAGTTCTTGAGATTATGGATAACGTTTTCATCCGAAAATTTTCGGAATCCGGGCACGTGGGCCGGAGGTGAATTTTAGGAATTTTACCATTTTGGATAGGGTAATTTATTTAATAGATGAATTTCGAATTGTTGAACATATATTAATTATTTTATATAACTTTTGGATAGTTTCGGATTTTTCGGCATTGAATCGAGAATTTTACGCGATGCGATAATCGGAAAGTGGACTTTGAGACGAGGTAAGTCTCTTGTCTAATCTTGTGAGGGGGAAATTACCCCATAGGGATTAAATTGAATATTTTTGCTAATTGCGGGGGCTACGTACGCACGAGGTGACGAGAGTCCGTGCGTAACTACTATAAATGCTAAAGTTCGGGTAGTTTAGGACTCAAAGAATGAAATACTTGTATAAATTGTATTCTTTGATTAATTAATATTAATTGATATATATAAATATATATTGTGAATTGTTAGATAAAGATATTAAAGGATGAAAATCTCATATGTTTGATTTTCTGTTTAAATCAATTAATTGCTAAAAAGAAATTATTTTTCTCCCGAATTTATCTCATAATAAATATACTCTCCTTCCGGAGGTACATAAAAAAATGTCCTCCTTTCTTGTGGAGCGAGTTGAATGCCTCGGCAGGATAGATGCATCTATGGATCGCGCCGCACGTCCCTCGGCAGTGTACACGATACTCTAGATCGAGCCGTACGTCCTCGATAGAATTCGTGCTTAATAATAATAATAATAATTACACGATACTTTAAAAGCTTATTTCAGCTTGCGAAGCTAATTGATAAATTGGAAAATCCTTGAAATTTAATGAATAATTATTCTTGCTTGTTAAAGAATTAATTGTTATTCCTGTAAATGATATTTAATTGATAAATTAGAAATTATTTGAATTGAAGGAATTTGATTATTTTCGCTGATTAAATAAATTATTTTAAATTCTGTAAATTATGCTGATTTAAATATCCTAGTTATATTTTAAATTATTATTATTGACCTATAGTGAGTGTCAAAGTCGGCCATCTCGTCTCTACCACTTCGAGATTAGGCTTGATACTTACTGGGTACACGTTATTTACGTACTCATACTACACTTGCTGCACTTTTTGTGCAGGAACTGAGGCAAGTACTAGTGGGGGACCTATCGTCTTACACCCACGTTTTCCAGGGGCATAGTGGTGAGCTGTTTCTCTGATCCGTTATGCAGCTACTAGTGTCTCTCTTTATATTTTTCATTCTGTCTATTTTATTTCAGACAGTATTTGAGGTTTTGTATAATCTACTAGATGCTCATATACTTGTGACACCAGGTCTTGGCGCATAAAATGGTAGAATTTGGTTTTTATTATTTTCTTGGTTTTAAGTTTTGTCAATATATGCTTAATTTATTAACTTGGCTTGCCTAACTGTAGTTTTGGGCGCCATCACGACCTATAGGTAAAATTGTGTCGTGACAAGATCAACGACCAGGATTGAAATGGGAGTGGGGCGGGTTCAAAACGGGTCACGACCAGATTTTTTAAAAGGGTTGTTTGGTTTGGGCTGCTGAATGGTGTAATGGAGATGGGCCAGCTACTTTGGGCCTGGTTTTGGTCCGAAATTAACCTAAAATTGGGCTAGGAGTTAAATATACGAAATTGTTTTAAAAAAGAATTAATAAATAATAAAATATTACTTATGCAATAAAATGACTGAAAATAATAACTTAACATTTATAAAACATAAAAAAATGCGATTGTAGCATGAATAATATAATAATTGTAATTATGCATAGCATATAAGCTATTATTGTAAAATTGCATAAATAACTAAAATATAGATATAATTATATGAAATAATATAAAATATTTTAAAACATGTATGTGAATGTAAAATAACAAATTTGGATGATTACGCTGTTGCAAATAATTTAAGAGAATAATTAGTAAATATTTAAGTAATTTAAATGCAAGAAAAATTAATTTTTTAAAGCTTTAAAATAAAAATAAATTATAAAAAATGCTTGTATAAATCTTGTAAATTAAGTAATGATGAAAAAATGATATTTTGAAAGTATATATACTTATTAACCCACAAACCCGGGCACCACAATATTATTTTTTATTTTTATTCAATAATTACTCTTTCTCATTAACTATTATTATTAATTTTATAAACATATTTGCAACCACCCCTCCTTTTTTTTTTTTATTTTATATTTTATAATTTTTTTATCTTAAATTAAATACAAGGTTATCACTTACATCAAGAGGCTTCTACCGTCGAAGCTCATTACCAGTTTACGAGTGAACGCACCAACATGCTGAGCTTATAAAGTGGAGAATCTCACATCTCTCGTCCGATGTGGTACAAAGATGCCCCCGCGGTAATTCTCTCCCAACATACTACTATTTTTATGTTTCCCTCTTTTTCTTCTTTTTTTTTTTGAAAAGGGATGCATTAATTATGGATTTCATAATCAAATGAAAAATTCTTTTTTAGAAGTAAAAGCAAGTGAATTAAATTATAATTATATTACTTTTAATTTAAAAATATTCTTAGTTATTTTATTTAAAATTTTTATTTATATTCTTGGTATACCACATTCATTTTCTTTTTTATATAAAAAATATATTAATTAACAATAATTGTTATACATGATAATTGGTAAGTAGTGTTTCGTTAATCCTAACGTATACAAGATTAATTTATTTTAATAATATAAGAAGTTAATCAAGATAGATGATGTTAAAAAGTAGAATTATACAAACTTATATCATTTTGTACATACTATATTTAATTTTATCGTTTTAAATACACGTGAAAAATTGACATACATACATAAAAAGTTAATAAATGTTAGTTACTTTTTTTAAAAAATGTAACATATTTTTTTATGCTTTGAAATTAAACTTAAATTGTGTACTTATGCACAATTTAGTATAAAAAATTAATAAAAGTTACATAAAGTTTTATAAATATAACATAAATTTTTAAGCTTAGAAATTAAACTTAAATTGTGCACTTATGCACAATTCAGTATACTTTCTGATGATATTAGCTGCAAATACTAAATGTAGTCGTATCTTTAGTTTTGTTATATACTTTTATATCAATCATATTAAAATTTTAATTATTTATGATAATTATTTTGTTATTGAATTTGTTCAAAAAAATAATGAGTCACTATATTATGCTTAATGACTTGTAATGTTCAATATGAAATATGTACATTATTAGTATTATATAAAGTTGTCATTTTAACTATATCTACCTACACAATCGACAAATATATAATAGATAAGATAAATACTGAAGGATGTGTTTTACATATCAAGTTTTTGTAGCTTTCAGAAAATATAATTTTAAAATTAACAAATTATATATATTTTTAAAATATCAAATTATATATTTTTAAGTATTTAAATAAATTCAAACTACTCTCAAATGTTATATATCCAATTAAATCAACAATAATAAAATTTCTATCTAAATCTCGCGAACAAAAATCCCCAATCAAAATATCAGATAAATTTTAAGGTAAGAAAATCCCCAACTATATCACCAAGAACAAGTTTATAGCAAAAAATACATTAATAAAATGCCCATGTAATTTCCCAAATAAGCAAAACCCCAAGAAAATCCCCAGAAAATTATCCCTAGCTGAATCTGCAGCAACAACATTTTCAGTAGTTCCCCAGCTAAGAATCCCCAGGTAAATTCCCCAGCAAAAATCTCTAGCTAAATCTTCAGCAACAAGATCCCCATATAATTCCCCAAATAAGCAAATTAAATCCCCAGGTAAATCTCCAAGAAAATATTCCCAAGTAAATTCGCATATAGCTCTACTAGGGTATTTTTCTATGGATTATCATAGGAAACGTTTTCCATTTTCTTCATTTGTTTACCTATGGATATGTACTTGCCGATTAATTTTCCCAGGTAATTTCCCAGAAAATATTTTGGTTACCTACAGATTTTTCTGGGAAAATATTTTTCGCATGTAAAATATTTTAAATTTAGGAATTTTAATTTTTTCCACAAAATTCGCAGGTATTATCTGTGAATAAAATCCCCAGATAAAATTCCCATGTAATTAGTATTTTTCTTGTAGTGGCGGAAATATATGTAACGACCCGACCGGTCATTTTGAGTATTATAACCCCATTCCCCCATTTACTGCTCAAGTTATGCTTTACAGTTATTTTATGACTTACCGGGTTAGTTGGTTTGGGTTCGAAAGAATTTCGGAATGAAATGAGACACTTAGTCTCATAATTAAAAACTTAAGTTGGAAAAGTTGATCGGGTGTTGACTTATGTGTAAACGATCTCGAATTTGAATTCTGATAATTCCAATAGCTCCGTATGGTGATTTTGGACTTAGGAGCGTGTCCGGAAAATTATTTTGAGGTCCGTAGTGAAATTAGACTTGAAATGACGAAAGTCGAATTTTTGAAAAGTTTGACCGGGGGTTGACTTTTTGATATCGGGGTCAGAATCCGATTATAAAAATTGGAATAGGTCTGTTATGTCATTTATGACTTGTGTTTGAGGTCAATCGGACTTGATTTGCTAAGTTTCGACATCGAATGTAGGATATTTTGACGTCGTTTCTTCAAGGATAAGTAGTATCACATTAAGTAAATGGGCACCAAATTCAGTTTTGATTGAAGCATTAGATCCGTATTGAAATTTCGGATCCATAGCAAAAAGAATCGTCGAATTCGGACATCGTATGAAAGAGTTATGCCCATTTCTGTGTCGGAAAAGATTTTCCATTGCAGCCAGCGCCCAGGGTAGCGTGGGGCGCTAGCCCTGGCGCTGGAAATTGTTGGGGTTCTGGAAACTGCGCCACAGGCAGCGCCCCACGCTACCTATGGCGCTCGAAAACATCAGAGGCTCTATAAACGGGGGTTTTGGCCATTTTTGACATAAACATAGTTGGGGAGCTCGGTTTGGGCGATTTTCAGAGGCAAACTTCACAAATTGGGCTGGGATAAGTGATCTTAACTTGATTTAGTCCGTTATTCATGAATCTAACATTATTTCTATCACTTATTTCATGATTTGGGGGATTAGAATAGAAATTTTCCAAAAAATTGATTTGAGGGTTTGAAGGCCGAATCAGAGTCGGAATTTAGTAAATTTCGTATGGTTGAACTCATGGTTGAATGGACATTCATATTTTATAACTTTTGTCGGGTTTCGAGACGCGGGGCCCACTATAAATATTTTAGTTAATTTCGGATTTTATTGTGAAATTTAGCATTTTCATATGGAATTATTTCCTACACCCCGTGTTGATTGTATCGAATTATTTTGACTAAAGATTCAAGGCGTTCGGAGGCCAAATCGCGAGGAAAAGGCTTATTGGAATAAAGAATTGCTCGGTTTTAGATAAGTAACAGTTCTAAATTTGGTCATGAGGGTATGAAACCCCGGATTTTGTGATATGTGATTGGTTTTGAGGTGACGCACATGCTAGGTGATGGGCGTGTGGGCGTGCACCGTAGGAATTGTGACTTGGTCAATTCCATGGAACTGTGTAGTTGAATAATCTGTTGATATCCGTACATTTTTCACGTATTAGAGAAATAAAACTATAAATTATGTTTAAACCATGTGTTGACACTGTAGGGACTCACAAAGGTTGTGTACATGTTGAATTATCTCCTAAATTGCTATTTTGTACTCAGTCACAGTTTTACTTGCACATTACATCTCAGTCTTTATTGTTCATTATTGATGCATCATATCATTGCTGTTTGGGCTGCTTATCATGACATTGTGAGCCCGAGAGACTGGAGAGATTGATGACTGATGTCACGACCCAATTTCACCTATAGGTCGTGATGGCGCCCAACATTATAGTTAGGCAAGCAAACTAATAAGTCATACGTACATTGTTTAAACTTTTATTCCAAAAAAATAATAAAATACCAACTTCTACCAATGTGTGTGTGCCAAGACCCGGTGTCACAAGTGCATGAGCATCTAGTAGATTATACAAAACTCCAAATACTGTCTGAAATGAAATAGACAGAATATAAATATAAGAAGAGACACTGGTAGCTGCAGAACGGCTCAGAAAGGCAGCTCACCACTATGCCTCGGGATGACGTGGGTATGTGATGATAGGTCCTCCACTAGTACCTGTCTCAGATCCTGCACAAAAAGTGCAGCAAGTGTAGTATGAGTACGTAAACAACGTGTACCCAGTAAGTATCAAGCCTAATCTCGAAGTGGTAGAGACAAGATGGCCGACTTTAACACTCACTATGGGTCAATAATAATAACTGAAATATATCTAGAATATTTAAATCACCATGATTTACAGAATTTATAATAATTTGTTTAATCAACAGAGATAATCAAATTCCTTCAAATGTAATAATTCTCAATATATTAATTAAATTCCTTCAACTCAGAAAAATTCCAATTTATCAATTTAAATCTCATTTACAGGAGTAACAATTAATTCAATAAACAAGCAAGAATAATAATTTATTAAATTTCAAGGATTTTCCAATTTATTAATTAGCTTCTCAAGCTGAAATAAATTATTAAGGTATCGTGTAATTATTATTATTAAGGACGATTTCTGCCGAGGACGTATGGCCCGATCCAGAGTGTCGTGTACACTGTCGAGGGACGTGCGGCGCGATCCATAGATGCATCTATCCTGCCGAGGCGTTCGGCTCGCTCCACAAGAAAGGAGGATATTTTCTTATGTGCCTTCGAAAGGACAGTATGTTTATTATAAGATAAATTTGGGAGGAGAACAATTTCTTTTGACAAGTAATTGATTTAAATAGAAATCAAGCCTATGAGATTTTCATCCTTTAATATCTTTAAATAGAAATCAAGCCTATGAGATTTTCATCCTTTAATATCTTTATCAAACAATTCACAATATATATCCATATGTATCAATTAATATTAATTAATCAAAGAATACAATTTACACAAGTAATACATGCTTTGAGTCCTAAACTACCCGGACTTTAGCATTAATAGTAGCTACACACGGACTCTCGTCACCTCGTGCGTACATAGCCCCCACAATTAGCAACAATTATTTAATCTTAATCACCTATGAGGTAATTTTCCCCTCACAAGATTAGACAAGAGACTTACCTCGTCTTGCTCCAATTTAATCCACTATAAGGCCTTTTCCACGATTATCCAACTCCGTTTGGCTCGAATCTAGCCAAAATAATTCGATACAATCACTAAATATTATAGGAATCAATTCTATAAGAAAATACTACATTTTAAAGAAAAGATCCGAAATTAATTAAAAATTCGCCCGCGGGGCCCACATCTCGGAATCCGGCAAAAGTTATGAAATCCAACAACGCATTCAATTACGAGTCCAACCATGCCAGTTTCACTCAAATCTGACTCCGAATCGATACCGAAATCTCAAAATTTCGTTTCTATGAGATTTCTAAACTTTTTCCAAATTTCAATCTCAAAACACTAATTAAATTGTGAAAACAATGATATATTCGTGTATATTGATCAAATCCGAGTTAGAATCACTTACCCCAAATGTCTTTCCTTGAAAATCTGTCAAAAATGTCAAAAATGGCAAATGGGTTGAATGCCAATGTTTTGTTTTATAACTTACAGATCTACCCAGTTCGATCTTGGGAGCTTGATCTGTCCAGTCCGATCTTGGGAGATCAATCTCGGGAGCTCGTTCTTGGGAGCTCGATCTCGGAAACTCGATCTCGGGAGCTCGATCTCGGGAGCTCGATCTCGGGAGCTCGTTCTCGGGAGCTCGATCTCGGGAGCTCGATCTCGGGAGCTCGGTCTGTCCAGTTCGATCTTGGGAGCTTGATCTTGAGAGCTCGATCTCGGGAGCTCGTTCTTGGGAGCTCGATCTCGGGAGCTCGTTCTTGGGAGCTCGATCTAGGGAGCTCGATTTTGACAGGCAGCCCGATTTTGACAGCATTTCCAGCAGAAAAATTGCAGCAGCTTTTGCAGCAGCTAATTCCTACTTTTGATCCGTTAACCATCCGAAACTCACCCGAGGCCCTCGGGACCTCAGCCCAAAACACCAACAAGTCCTAAAACATCATACAAACTTATTTGAAACCTAAAATCACATCAAACAATGCTAAAATCACGAATCATGCTCCTATTCAAGCTTAATGAAACTTAGAATTTTCAACTTCTACATTCGATGTCGGAACCCATCAAATCAACTCCGATTGACCTCAAATTTTACACACAAGTCATAAATTACATAATGGAGCTATGAAAATTTTCGGAACTGGATTCTGATTCCGGTATCAAAAAGTCAACTCCCCGGTCAAACTTTCAAACTTTAAATTCCTATTTTAGCCATTTCAAGCCTAATTTCACTGCGGACTTCCAAATAAAATTTCGATCATGCTCCTAAGTCCAAAATCACCATACGGAGCTGTTGGAATCATCAAAATTTTATTCCGGGGTCGTTTTCTCAAAATGTTGACCGAAGTCAAACTTAGCACTTTAAGGCCAACTTAAGGAACCAAGTGTTCCGGTTTCACCTCAAACACTTCCAAATCCCGAACCAACCATCCCCGCAAGTCATAAATCATTACAAGCACCTACGGAAAGTTTTATTTTAGGGAACGGGGTTCTAAAAGTTAAAATGACCGGTTGGGTCATTACATTCTCCACCTCTTAAACAAACGTTCATCCTCGAACGGGTTTAGAATTATACCTGAAGTGCTGAATAAGTCTGGATATCTGCTCCGCATGTTTTCCTCGGTCTCCCAATTCGCTTCCTCGACTGGTTGGCCCCTCCACTGGACTTTTACTGCAGAAATCCTCTTGGATCTCAACTGGCGAACCTGTTTATCAACAATGGCAATTGGCTCCTCTTCATAACCCAAGCTATTATCTAGCTGAACTGTGCTGAAGTCTAACACATGTGATAGGTCGGCATGATACTTCCGGAGCATAGATACGTGAAAAATTGGATGAACTCCCGATAGGCTGGGAGGTAAGGCATGCTCATAAGCAACCTCCCCAACTCGTTTCAATACCTCAAATGGGCCTATAAACCTTGGGCTCAACTTGCCCTTCTTCCCGAATCTCATAATTCCCTTAATCGGTGAAACCTTCAAGAGAACTTTGTCACCTACCATAAATGATATATCACGCACTTTCTGATCCGCGTAACTCTTTTGTTTGGACTGTGCTGTACGAAGTCGCTCCTGAATCAACTTTACCTTTTCCAAGGCATCCCTTACCAAGTCAGTACCATATAACTTAGTCTCACCTGGCTCAAACCATCCGATAGGTGAACGACATTGCCGACCATATAAAGCCTCAAATGGAGCCATCTCGATGCTGGATTGGTAACTGTTATTATAAGCAAACTCGGCCAAAGGCAGGAAATGATCCCACTGACCTCTAAAGTCAATCACACATGCTCTGAGCATATCCTCCAAAATCTGAATTGTCCTCTCTGACTGCCATCGGTCTGCGGATGAAAGGTTGTGCTGAGCTCTACACGGGTCCCTAACTCACTCTGTACTGCTCTCCAGAAATGTGAAGTAAACTGAGGGCCTCTATCTGATATGATGGAAATTGGCACACCGTGCAACCAAACTATCTCTTGAATATAAATCTGGGCCAACCTCTCTGAAGTATACGTAGTCACAACAGGAATAAAATGTGCCGACTTAGTCAACTTGTCAACAATCACCCAAACTGCATCAAACTTCCTCAAGGTCCGCGGCAACCCAACTTCAAAATCCATAGTAATTCGTTCCCATTTCCACTCTGGTATGGTCATCTGTTGGAGTAGGCCACCTGGCCTCTAGTGCTCATATTTAACTTGCTGGCAATTTAGACACCGAGCTACATACTCAACTATGTCCTTTTTCATTCGTCGCCACCAATAATGTTGCCTCAAGTAACGATACATCTTAGTAGCACCTGGATGAATAGAATATCGAGAACTGTGTGCCTCTTCCAGGATCTTTTTCCTCAGCCCATCCACATTAGGAACACATAGACGATCCTGGAGTTGCAGAACACCATCCGCTCTAATAGTAACTTCCTTGGTATCACCTCGTAGTACCGTTTCACGAAGAACCACCAGGTGTGGGTCATCATACTGGCGAGCCTTGATCTGCTCCAATAGTGAAGATTGGGCCACAACACATGCAAGAACTCGGCTGGGCTCTGAAATGTCTAGCCTCACAAGTCTGTTAGCCAAGGACTGAATATCTGAGGCTAATGGCCTTTCCTCTGCTGAAATGAAAGCCAAACTACCCATACTCTCCGCCTTTCTGCTCAAGGCATCTGCAACCACATTTGCTTTGCCCGGATGATACAAGATAGTAATATCATAATCTTTTAGTAACTCCAGCCATTTGCGCTGTCTCAAATTTAGGTCCCTCTGCTTGAACAAATGCTGCAAACTGCGATGATCAGTGTAAACTTCACAAGACACCCCATAAAGATAATGCCTCCAAATCTTAAGAGCGTGAACTATCGCAGTTAACTCCAAATCATGTACCGGATAATTCTTTTCGTGGGGCTTCAGCTGACATGAAGCATATGCAATAACTTGCCCTTCATGCATCAATACACAACCCAAGCCAACGCGCGAAGCGTCGCAATACACTATATACATCCCCGAACCGGAAGGCAACACTAACACTGGTGCTGTAGTCAATGATGTCTTGAGCTTCTGAAAGCTCAGTTAACAATCATCGGACCATCGGAATGGGGCACCCTTCTGGGTTAATTTGGTCAAAGGTGCTCCAATAGATGAAAAACCTTTCACGAACCGACGATAATAACCTGCCAAACCCAAAAAAAACTCCTGATCTCAGTCGCCGAAGTGGGACGATGCCAATTCTGAACTGCCTCAATCTTTTTGGGATCAACTTTAATACCTTCGCCCGATACAATATGTCCCAAAAATGCTATAGACTTAAGCCAGAACTCACATTTAGAGAACTTAGCATGTAGCTTTTGTTCCTGCAATGTCTGAAGCACTAATCTCATATGCTGCTAATGTTCCTCCTTACTGCGCGAATAGATTAATATGTCATCAATGAAGACAATGACAAACAAATCAATATATGGCATGAATACGCTGTTCATCAGATCCATAAACGCTGCCGGGGCATTAGTTAAACCAAAAGACATTACCACAAACTCATAATGACCATATCTAGTACGGAAAGCAGTCTTCGGAACATCCGAATCCCGAATCTTCAACTGATGGTACCCCGACCTCAAGTCGATCTTAGAGAATACCCTAGCACCCTGCAACTGGTCAAACAGATCATCAATACGCGACAACGGGTACTTGTTCTTAATAGTGACTTTGTTCAATTGGCGATAATCAATACACATCCGCATTGTTCCATCCTTCTTTTTCACAAATAATACTGGTGCACCCCAAGGCGATACACTCGGTCTGACAAACCCTTTGGCTAGTAACTCTTCAAGCTGTTCTTTCAATTCTTTCAATTCTTTCGGAGCCATGCGATACGGTGGGATAGATATAGGCTGGGTATCTGAAGCCAAGTCAATACAGAAATCAATATCACGATCAGGTGGCATACCTGGAAGATCTGACGGGAATACATCGGGGAAATCC
Organism: Nicotiana tabacum; assembly: GCF_000715075.1. Lineage (NCBI taxonomy): Eukaryota > Viridiplantae > Streptophyta > Magnoliopsida > Solanales > Solanaceae > Nicotiana > Nicotiana tabacum. Next base: position 93,677,336 of record NC_134096.1, on the reverse strand, counting down.
CAAACTACAGGCACTGAATCAATAGCCGGAGTCTCTACGGTAGTATCCTGAACATAGGCTAGATAAGCCAAACAACCCTTCTCAACCATGTGTTGAGCCTTTATAAAAGAAATAACTCGATTAAATGAACTAATATGCGAACCTTTCCACTCCAGCTTAGGCAATGCTGGAATAGCCAAGGTAATAGTCTTGGCATGACAATCTAGAATAGCATGATATGGAGATAACCAGTCCATGCCCAGAATAATTTCAAAATCGGTCATCTCAAGCAATAGGAGATCTGCTCTAGTTTCATAACCACCGAATGTAATAATACAGGACCGGTAGATCTGGTTCACAATAACAGAATTTCCCACAGGAGTGGACACATATACAGGAGTACTCAAGGACTCACGAAAAACACCCAGGAATGGAGCAAATAGAGATGACACATATGAATACGTAGATCCTGGATCAAATAATACTAAGGCATCTTTGCCACAAACAGAAATAATACCTATAATCACAGCATCTGAGGCCTCTGCATCTGGTCTAGCCGGAAAAGCATAGAACCGAGCTGGAGCGCCAAATGTCTGGCCTCCGCCTGGCTGACCTCCACCTCTATGACGGCCCCTATCCACCTGTCCTCCACCTCTGGGTGGTCGGACTACTGGTGGAGCAACTGGTCCAGTAAGCATAGGCTGCTGACCGTGCTGTACTGGTCTACCCCGAAGCCTGGGGCAAAACCTCCGCATGTGACTGGGATCCCCGCACTCGTAACAACTCTTCGGTGCGATGGGCTGCTGACTAAGTGTCTGGCCCTGGGGACCTGAATACCCACTGGGAGGACCCTGAATAGCTGGTGGGCGGTAAGAACTCTCTGGGATAGCACTAAGATAAGGTCGCACTGGAGTACCTCGAGGAGGTGGTCGTGCTGGATATAGGGGTCTGCTGGATTGTCCTCTCACGAACTGACCTCTGCCCCCGGATGGAGCACCTCTGAACTCTCCAGAGTACCTGAACCGCTTATCTCTCATAATCTGCTCTCGGCTCCGCTGACGTACACCCTCAATCCTCCGGGCTATCTCCACAACTCGCTCATAAGAAGTACCCATCTCAACCTCTCGAGCCATAGTGGCCTGAATACCAGTATGTAAACCGGCTACAAACCTTCGCACTCTCTCCGCCTCAGTAGGGAGTATCATTAGTGCATGGCGAGATAATTCAGAAAACCTCGCCTCATAATCGGTCGCTGACATCTGACCCTGCTGGAGCTGCTCAAACATAAACTGCAACTCTTCCCTCTGGGAGGGTGGAATATACCTGTCCAAGAAGATATGGGTGAACCTGTCCCAAGTCATGGGAGGAGAATCTGCTGGTCTGCCAAGAGCACAAGACTGCCACCATCTACGGGCTCTACCCTCTAGCTGAAAAGTAGCGAAATCAACCCCATGGGATTCCAATATCCTCATGTTGTACAGTCTATCCTTGCAACAATCAATGAAATCCTGTGGATCCTCATGTCGCTCACCCCCAAAGACAGGAGGATGTAGTCTAGTCCATCTGTCCAATAGTTTCTAAGGATCCGCGGCTACAGCTGGCCTGGGCTCAGGTGTAGCTGTTGCCACTGGCTGGACTCCACCCATGGGTAGTGCACCCTGGGTCTGATATACAGCAGCTGCTTGTCCATGAGCCTGCGCAGTAGGGGTCTGTGTTCCCCCCCCTCCGCCTGAGATGTGGCTGGGTCTGTCGGAAATAAACCGGCCTGAGTCATATTATCCATGAATTGCAGCATACGACCCATGACATCCTGAAATCCCGGTGCAGATATGAAATCCACCGAATCTGGCTCTGCCACAGGCACCTCACCCTGCTCCTCAATAATGGGATTCTCTGCTGGATCCACTGGCGGCATAACTGGAATAGTCCTGGGACGTCCTCACCCTCTACCACGGGCTGGAGCCCTCCCTCGGCCTCTAGCAACTAGGGGAGTAGCTCTCCCCCGGTCTGGAATCTCATTAGAGCGTGTTCTCACCATCTGTGAGAGAATAAGAGAAGGATATTTAGTACTACATCAATTGCACGATAGAATATGAAGAAAGGTAGTTTCCTAACACCATATAGCCTCTCGAAGATAAGTACAGACATCTCCGTACCGATCCGCAAGACTCTATTAGGTCTGCTCATAACTTGTGAGACCTACGTGAACCTAGTGCTCTGATACCATGTTGTCACGACCCAATTTCACCTATAGGTCGTGATGGCGCCCAACACTATAGTTAGGCAAGCCAACTAATAAGTCATACGTACATTGGTTAAACTTTTATTCCAAGAAAATAATAAAATACCAACTCCTACCAATGTGTGTGTGCCAAGACCTGGTGTCACAAGTGCATGGGCATCTAGCAGATTATACAAAACTCCAAATACTGTCTGAAATGAAATAGACAGAATATAAATATAAGAAGAGACACTGGTAGCTGCAAAACGGCTCAGAAAGGCAGCTCACCACTATACCTCGGGATGACGTGGGTATGTGATGATAGGTCCTCCACTAGCACCTGTCTCAGATCCTGCACAAAAAGTGCAGCAAGTGTAGTATGAGTACGTAAACAACGTGTACCCAGTAAGTATCAAGCCTAATCTCGAAGTGGTAGAGACAAGATGGACGACTTTGACACTCACTATGGGTCAATAATAATAACTGAAATATATCTAGAATATTTAAATCACCATGATTTACAGAATTTACAATAATTTGTTTAATCAGCAGAGATAATCAAATTCCTTCAAATGTAACAATTCTCAATATATTAATTAAATTCCTTCAACTCAGAAAAATTCCAATTTATCATTTTAAATCTCATTTACAGGAGTAACAATTAATTCCATAAACAAGCAAGAATAATAATTCATTAAATTCTAAAGATTTTCCAATTTATTAATTAGCTTCTCAAACTGAAATAAATTATTAAGGTATCGTGTAATTATTATTATTAAGCACGATTTCTGCCGAGGACGTATGGCCCGATCCAGAGTGTCGTGTACACTGTCGAGGGACGTGCGGCGCGATCCATAGATGCATCTATCCTGCCGAGGCGTTCGGCCCGCTCCACAAGAAAGGAGGACATTTTCTTATGTGCCTCCGGAAGGACAGTATGTTTATTATAAGATAAATTTGGGAGGAGAACAATTTCTTTTGACAAGTAATTGATTTAAATAGAAATCAAGCCTATGAGATTTTCATCCTTTAATATCTTTATCAAACAATTCACAATATATTCATATATATATATATATATCAATATATATATATATATATATATATATCAATTAATATTAATTAATCAAAGAATACAATTTACACAAGTAATACATGCTTTGAGTCCTAAACTACCCGGACTTTAGCATTAATAGTAGCTACGCACGGACTCTCGTCACCTCGTGCGTACGTAGCCCCCACAATTAGCAACAATTATTTAATCTTAATTACCTATGAGGTAATTTCCCCCTCACAAGATTAGACAAGAGACTTACCTCGTCTTGCTCCAATTTAATCCACTATAAGGCCTTTTCCACGATTATCCAACTCCGTCTGGCTCGAATCTAGCCAAAATAATTCGATACAATCACTAAATATTATAGGAATCAATTCTATAAGAAAATACTACATTTTAAAGAAAAGATCCGAAATTAATTAAAAATTCGCCCGCGGGGCCCATATCTCGGAATCCGGCAAAAGTTATGAAATCCGATAACCCATTCAATTACGAGTCCAACCATACCAGTTTAACTCAAATCCGACTCCGAATCGATACCGAAATCTCAAATTTTCGTTTCTATGAGATTTCTAAACTTTTTCCAAATTTCAATCTCAAAACACTAATTAAATTGTGAAAACAATGATATATTCGTGTATATTGATCAAATCCGAGTTAGAATCACTTACCCCAAATGTCTTTCCTTGAAAATCTGTCAAAAGTCGCCTCTGTTCAAGATCAAGTTTGTCAAAAATGGCAAATGGGTTGAATGCCTCTGTTTTGTTTTATAACTTACAGATCTGCCCAGTTCGATCTTGGGAGCTCGATCTGTCCAGTTCGATCTTGGGAGCTCGATCTCGGAAGCTCGTTCTTTGGAGCTCGATCTCGAGAGCTCGATCTCGGGAACTCGATCTTGGGTGCTCGATCTCGGGAGCTCGTTCTCGGGAGCTCGATCTCGGGAGCTCGATCTCGGGAGCTCGTTCTTGGAAGCTCGATCTCGGGAGCTCGATCTGTCCAGTTCGATCTTGGGAGCTCGATCTCGGGAGCTCGTTCTTGGGAGCTCGATCTTGGGAGCTCGATCTAGAGAGCTCGATTTTTACAGGCAGCCCGATTTTGACAGCATTTCCAGCAGAAAAATTGCAGCAGCTTTTGCAGCAGCTAAGTCCTACTTTTGATCCGTTAACCATCCGAAACTCACCCGAGGCCCTCGGGACCTCAGCCCAAAACACCAACAAGTCCTAAAACATCATGCAAACTTATTTGAAACCTCAAATCACATCAAACAACGCTAAAATCACGAATCATGCTCCTATTCAAGCTTAATGAAACTTAGAATTTTCAACTTCTACATTCGATGTCGGAACCCATCAAATCAACTCCGATTGTCCTCAAATTTTACACACAAGTCATAAATTATATAATGGAGCTATGAAAATTTTCGGAACTGGATTCCGACTCCGGTATCAAAAAGTCAACTCCCCGGTCAAACTTTCAAACTTTAAATTCCTATTTTAGCCATTTCAAGCCTAATTTCACTACGGACTTCCAAATAAAATTCCGATCATGCTCCTAAGTCCAAAATCACCATACGGAGCTGTTGGAATCATCAAAATTCTATTCCGGGTTCATTTTTTTAAAATGTTGACCGAAGTCAAACTTAGCACTTTAAGGCCAACTTAAGGAACCAAGTGTTCCGGTTTCACCTCAAACACTTCCAAATCCCGAACCAACCATCCCCACAAGTCATAAATCATTACAAGCACCTATGGAAAGTTTTATTTTCGGGAACGAGGTTCTAAAAGTTAAAATGACCGGTTGGGTCATTACAACTGAGTGAGGCCGAGAGCCTGATTATGAAGATGATAATGGGATCTGGCTGCACGCCGCAACAGGCCATATTGGATTTATATATATTACTTCCTCCATTCCAATTTATGTGAACCTGTTTGACTGGGCACGGAGTTTAAGAAAAAATAAAGACTTTTGGAATTTGTGGTTCTAAACAATTCAGAAAGGGCCCCAGAGTATTTGTGTGGTTATAAAAGCTTTTCATTAAGGGTAGAATTGTAAGTTTAAGCAAAATTGTTTCGAAATTTAGAAAGGGGTCATTCTTTTTGGAACAGACCAAAAAGAAAATAGGTTCACATAAACTGGAACGGAGGTAGTATTATTTCTGGGATCGGGCTGCACGCCGTAACATGGTTGACTGATTTATGCCATGATTGGCTTGTTATAGCGCTTGGGTTGAAGGAGACCCTCCGGAGTCTGTACACACCGCCAGTGTAGGTACCTACTGAGTGCGAGTGCTGAGTGCTGAGTGTTGAGTGATTGAGAGGAATGAGTGACTGTGAGGAAAGAGTGATTGTGAGGTTGGAGTGAATGAGAGGACTGAGTAACTGTTGCTCTGAGAGGATGCATTGATTTCATTATTGTTGTACTTCAGTTGTCATATATCATTGTTTTAGAAATTTCTGAAAGACATTATCTTCTGTTTCAGTCGAATTTGATATGAAATTACTGTTTGAGTTTTAGATGATGAACTTGAAAGCATGCCTACCTTCTTATGTTAGAAATTGTTGTAATTGGACTTAGCTGTGAAGCTCGTCACTATCTTCAGCTCTTTATTTAGTATTGTTAGTTACTGAGTTGGTTGTACTCATACTACACCCTGTACATCGTGTACATATCCAGGTACCTCTGGACACGGCGATTGCTAGTTTTTCGGAGCTTTATCTGTCGGAGACTATCGAGGTAGCTGCTCGACTTCCACAGACCTTGACTATCTTTCCTTTCAGTTTTTGTACTGTTCTACATTCTCAGACAGTGTTTTTATTAGTCAGACTTTGTTATCATTTAGATGCTCATGTACTCAGTGACACCGGGTTTTGGGAGTGTATTTATATCTAGTATTTGTGGGATTTTTTCTTTAATTTAATTATTATGTTTTCAGTATTTAAAAAAAATATGGGTTATTGATGTTGTCGGCTTGCCTAGTACCGAGATAGGCGCCATCACGACATGTGTGATTTTGGGTCGTGACAAGTTTGTATCAGAGCCTAGGTTACATAGGTCTTACGAATCATGAACATGTTTAATAGAGTCTTGCGGATCCGTACAGAGACGTCTGTGCTTATCTTCGAGAGGCTACCGAACCCTTAGGAAAATTTCACTTTCTTGTATTCTGTCATGCGAATTTGTTGATTCCAGAAACTAAATTTCTGTTATTCTATTATCTCACAGATGGTGAGAATACGTACTACCGGATCAGATGATCAGCCACCAGTGCCACCAGTTAGGGCCGCGAGAGGTCGAGGCCGTGGTAGAGGCCGGGCCGAGGTAGAGGTATAGCTCGTACAGCAGTTGGAGCAGCACCTGTAGCACCACCAGTTGCTCCAGCTCAGGAGCAGATTCCAGATATAGTTGAGCCGATGGGACCCGGTCAGGCACCATCTGTGCCATTGAGATTCCATGCCTATAGGAGGCTTTGGCTCAAATATTGACAGTTTTCACTGGCCTTGCTCAAGTGGTTTCGGCTCAGGCCGCACCAGCCACTTCTCTGGCCGGGGGAGGTACTCATACCCCTGTTACCCATGCTCTAGAGCAGGTAGTGCAGGGACTCCAGATATCGGGGGTACTATCTAGCCCAGTTGGTTGCAGCTACTCACGCTCCTGTAGTCCCCGTTATGGCAAATGATGAGCATAGGAGACTTGAGAGTTTTGAGAGTCTTCGACCTCCATCATTTAGCAGTGCTGAGTCAGAGTATGCTCAAGGTTTTCTGGATAAGTGCCAACAGATGCTTCGGACAACGGGTATTTTGGAGACCAGTGGGGTCTCGTTCACTACTTTTTAGTTTTCTGGAGCTTCCTTCAGATGGTGGGAAGCTTATGAGAGGTGCAGTACCACTTACATGACAAGAGTTCTCTGTTCTCTTTTTGGAGAAGTTCGTGTTGCAGTTTTGTAGGGAGGAGCTGCGCAGACAGTTTGAGCAGCTTCGGCAGGATGGCATGTCTGTGACCCAGTACGAGATGAGTTTTTCTGAGTTGTCTCATCATGCAGTTTGGTTGGTTCCCACTGATAGGGAAAGGATTAGGAGATTCATTGATGTCCTCACATATCAGCTACAGTTACTTATGACTCGGGAGAGGGTATCTGGTGCTACTTTTGATGAGGTAGTTGACATTGCTCTGCAGATAGAGATGGTCCGTAGCCAAGAGTGTGGAGAGAGGGAGGCCAAGAGGCCTCGTGGACTAGTGGTTTCAGCGGTGTTCCTTCAGGGGGTCAATTTTACCACAACAGGGGTCGTCCTTACAGGAACGCTCAGATGGGTCATCCAGTTCACCGTGGTGCGTCATCCGTCCATGGTTCATATAGTTCTCATCAGGGCGAGTAATCTCTTAGTGCCTTTCCAACCCAGAGTTCATCCCGTGCCCCTTCAGTTTAGGGTTTATTTGCACCGGGTGCTTCTAGCAATTATTCTGGTTCTCGGGGCCCGATTCAGTCCGCACCACCACCAGTACCGGGGAGCTGCTTTGAGTGCGGGGAATTTGGGCATATGTGGAGACAATGTCCTCATCGCTCGGGAGGTCTAGTGTAGTAGAGGAGTCAAACTACGACTTCAGCACCAGTTACTTTGCCACTCGCCTAGCCAACCCGGGGTAGGGCTCAGTTAGCTAGGGGTCGCCCAAGAGGGGGAGGCCGATCAGGTGGCGGTCAGGCCCGATTCTATGCTTTTCCTGTCAGGCCAGATGCTGTTGCTTCAGATGCAGTGATCACAAGTATTGTCTCAGTGTGCCACAGGGAAGCTTTTATATTATTTGACCCTGGTTCTACTTATTCGTATCATCGTACTTTACTCATTATATAGATATGCCCCGTGAGTCCTTAGTTTCACCTATTCGTGTATCTACACTGGTGGGCGATACTTTTACTGTAGACCGTGTGTATCGGTCATGTGTGGTAACTATTGGGGGACTGGAGACTAGAGTTGATCTCTTATTACTTAGTATGGTTGGTTTCGATGTAATCCTGGGTATGGATTGGTTGTCCCCATGTCATGCTATTCTGGACTGTCACGCAAAAATCGTGATGTTGGCAATGCTGGGGTTTCCAAAGGTCGAATGGAGAGGGTCTTTAGATTATGTTCCCAGTAGGGTAATTTCTTATTTGAAGGCCCGGTGTATGGTGGGGAAGGGGTATTTGTCATATTTGGCCTTTGTGAGGGATGTTGATGCAGATACTCCTACAATTGATTCAGTACCGGTAGTGCGAGACTTTTCAGATGTATTTCCTGCAAACCTGCCAGGTATGCCACCCGACAAGGATATTGATTTCGATATTGACTTGGTGTCGGGCACACAGCCCATTTCTATTCCTCCGTATCGTATGACACCAGCTGAATTGAAAGAATTGAAAGAGAAACTCTAGGAACTCCTTGATAAGGGGTTTATTAGGCCTAGTGTGTCACCATGGGGTGCTCCAGATTTGTTTGTGAAAAAGAAAGATGGTACTATGCGGATGTGCATTGATTACAGACAACTGAACAAAGTTACAATCAAGAACAAATATCCCTTGCCGCGTATTGATGATTTATTTGACCAACTTCAGGGAGCGAGGGTATTCTCCAAAATTGATTTGAGATCGGGGTATCACCAGTTGAAAATTCGGGATTCGCATATTCTAAAGACGATATTCAGGACTCGTTTTGGTCACTATGAATTTGTTATGATGTCATTTGGGCTAACCAATGCCCCAACAATATTTATGCACTTGATGAATAGCGTATTCCAGCCGCATCTTGACTCATTTGTCGTGGTATTTATTGATGATATCCTGGTGTAGTCACGTAGCCAGGAGGAACATGCACAATATTTGAGTATTGTACTACAGAGGCTGAGGGAAGAGAAACTTTATGCCAAATTCTCTAAGTGTGAGTTCTGGCTTAGTTCGGTGGCATTCTTGGGACACATAGTGTCCAGTGAAGTAATTAAGGTAGATCTGAAAAAGATAGAGGCAGTTCAGAGTTGGCCCAGGCCATCTTCAGCTATTGAGATTCGAAGTTTTCTCGGGTTGACCGGTTATTATCATCACTTTATGGAGGGTTTCTTGTCTATTGCATCGCCTGTGACTAAATTGACCCAGAATGGTGCTCCGTTGAGATGGTCAGAAGAATATGAAGAGAGCTTTCAGAAGCTCAAGATAGCTTTGACTACAGCCCTAGTATTGGTATTGCCTACAGGTTCAAGGTCTTATACGGTGTATTGTGATGCGTCACGTATTGGTCTCGGCACAGTGCTAATGCAAGACGGTAGGGTGATTGCCTATGCATACATACAATTAAAGGTACATGAGAAGAATTATTCAGTCTACGACCCTGAGTTAGCAGCTATTGTTCATGCCTTGAAGATTTGGCGGCATTATTTGTACAGTGTCCATTGTGAGGTTTATACCGATCACTGGAGTCTACAACATCTGTTTAAACATAAGGATCTTAATTTACGGCAGCGAAGGTGGTTGGAGTTGCTTAAGGATTATGATATCACCATTCTCTGTCATCCCAGAAAGGCCAATGTGGTGGCCGATGCCTTGAGTCGTAAGGCAGAGAGTTTGGGTAGCTTAGCATACTTACTGGTAGCAGAGAGGCCTTTAGCCTTGGATGTTCAGGCCTTGGCCAACCCGTTTGTTAGATTGGATATTTTTGAGCAGAATCGAGTTTTGGCTTGTGTGGTTTCTCAGTCTTCTCTTTATGATCGTATCAGAGAACGTCAGTATGATGACCCCCATCTGCTTGTCCTTAAAGACACGGTTCAGCACAGTGATGCCAAGGAAGTCACTATTAGGGATGACGGTGTATTACGGATGCATGGCAGGCTATGTGTCCCTAATGTAGATGGTTTGCGTGAGGTTATTCTCCAAGAAGCTCACAGTTCGCGGTACTCCATTCATCTAGGTGCCGCGAAGATGTATCAGGATTTGAAGTATCACTATTGGTGGAGGCGAATGAAGAAAGATATAGTTGGGTTTGTAGCTTGGTGTTTAAATTGTCAACAGGTAAAGTACGAGCATCAGAGACCGTGAGGATTGCTTCAGAGACTTGAAATTCCGGAGTGGAAATGGGAGCGTATTACCATGGATTTCGTAGTTGGGCTTCGACGGACATTGAGGAAGTTTGATGCTGTTTGGGTGATTGTAGATCGGTTGACCAAGTCCGCGCATTTTATTCCAGTTGGTACTAATTATTCTTCGGAGCGGTTGGCTGAGATTTATATTGGCAGAATTGTTCGCCTACACTGTGTGCCAGTGTCCATCATTTCATATCGGGGCACACAATTTACATCATAGTTTTGGAGAGCAGTGCAACAAGAATTGGGCACACAGGTTCAGTTGAGCACAACATTTCGCCCTCAGACGGACGGATAGTCCGAGCGCACTATTCAGATATTGGAGGATATGCTACGCGCCTGTGGCATTGATTTTGGGGGTTCTTGGGATCAGTTTCTGCCACTCACAGAGTTTGCTTATAATAACATCTACCAATCGAGCATTTAGATGGCTCCATATGAGGCTTTATATAGGAGACGGTGTCGGTCTCTGGTGGGTTGGTTTGAGCCGGGTGAGGCTAGGTTATTGGGTACTGACTTGGTTCAGGATGCCTTGGAGAAGGTCAAAGTGATTCAGGAACGGCTTCGCATGGTGCAGTCTAGACAGAAGAGTTATGCCAACAGGAAAGTCTGTGATGTTGCTTACATGGTTGGGGAGAAGGTTTTGCACAAGATTTCACCCATGAAGGGTGTGTTGAGGTTCGGGAAGAAGGGCAAGTTGAGCCCTCGGTTTATTGGGCCTTTTGAGATACTTAAGAAAATTGGAGACGTGGCTTATGAACTTGCTTTTCCACCTAGTCTATCAGGTGTTCATCCAGTGTTCCATGTATCCATGCTCCGAAAGTATGTCAGGGATCCGTCTCATATTCTAGATTTCAGTACAGTGCAGCTGGACAGTAATTTGATTTATGATGTGGAGCCGATGGCTATTTTAGACCGGCAAGTTCGAAAGCTGAGGTTAAAGAATATAGCATCAATGAAGGTACAGTGGAGAGGACTGCTAGTCGGAGAAGCTACTTGGGAGATAGAGCAGGAGATGCGGAGCAAATATCCACACCTATTTGAGACTCTAGATATGATTCTAAACCCGTTCGAGTACAAACGTTTGTTTAAGAGGGGGATAATGTAACGACCCGGCCGGTCATTTTGAGTACTATAACCATGTTCACCCATTTACTGCTCAAGTTATGCTTTACATTTGTTTTATGACTTACCGTGTTAGTTGGTTCGGGTCCGGAAGGATTTCGGAGTGAAATGAGACACTTAGTCTCATAATTGAAAACATAAGTTGGAAAAGTTGACCGGATGTTGACTTATGTATAAACGACCTTAGATTTGAATTCTGATGATTCCAATAGCTCCGTATGGTGATTTGGGACTTAGGAGCGTGTCCGAAAAATGATTTGGAGGTCTGTAGTGGAATTAGGCTTGAAATGGCGAAAGTAAATTTTTTGGAAAGTTTGACCAGGGGTTGACTTTTTGATATCGGGGTCGGAATCTGATTATGGAAATTGGAATAGGTCCGTTATGCCATTTATGACTTGTGTGCAAAATTTGCGGTCAACCGGACTTGATTTGCTAGGTTCAAATGTAGGATGTTTCGATGTCGTTTCTTCAAGCATAAGTGGTATCACATTAAGTAAATGGGCTCCAAATTCAGTTTTGATTGAAGCATTAGATCCGTATTGAAATTTCGGAGCCATAGAAAAATGAATCGTCGAATTCGGACATCGTATGAGAGAGTTATGCCCATTCCAATGTCGGGAAAGATTTCCCGTCACCGCCAGCACCCAGGGTAGCTTGGGGCGCTAGCCCTGGCACTGGGAATTGTTGGGGTTCTGGAAATTGCGCCACAGGAAGCGCCCCACACTGCCTGTGGCGCTCGAAAACATCAGAGGCTCTATAAACGGGGTTTTTGGCCATTTTTGACATAAACATAGTTGGGGAGCTCGGTTTGGGCGATTTTTAGAGGCAAACTTCACAAATTGGACTGGGGTAAGTGATCTTAACTTGATTTGGTCCGTTATTCATGAATCTAACATTATTTCCAGCGCTTATTTCATGATTTGGGGGATTAGAATAGAAATTTTCCAAAAAATTAATTTGAGGGTTTGAAGGCCGAATCAGAGTCGGAATTTAGTAAATTTCGTATGGTTGAACTCATGGTTGAATGGGCGTTCATATTTTGTAACTTTGTCGGGTTTCGAGGCATGGGCCCCACTATAAATTTTTGAGTTAATTTCGGATTTTATTGTGAAATTTAGCATTTTCATATGGAATTGATTCCTATACCTCGTGTTGATTGTATCGAATTATTTTGACTAAGAATCGAGGCTCGAAGGCCGAATCGCGAGGAAAAGGCTTATTGGAATAAAGAATTGCTCGGATTGAGGTAAATAACAGTTTTAAATTTGGTCCTGAGGGTATGGAACCCCGAATTTTGTGATATGTGATTGGTTTTGAGGTGACGCACATGCTAGGTGATGGGCGTGTGGACGTGCATCGTAGGAATTGTGACTTGGTCAATTTCATGGAAATGTGTAGTTGAATAATCTGTTGATATCGATACATTTTCCACGTATTAGAGAAATCGAACTATAAATTTTGTTTGTAACATGTGTTGCCACTATAGGGACCCACAAAGGTCGTGTACATGTTGAATTATCTGCTAAATTGCTATTTTGTACTCAGTCATAGTTTTACTTGCACATTACATCTCAGTCTCTATTGTTCATTATTGATGCATCATATCATTTCTGTTTGGGCTGCTTATCATGACATATTGAGCTCGAGAGACTGGAGAGATTGATGACTGAGTGAGGCCGAGGGCCTTATTGTGAGGATGATTATGGGATCGGGCTGCATGCCGCAGCATGCCATATTGGCTTTATATATATATATATATATATATATATATATATATATATATATATATATATATATATATATATATATATTAATTATTTATGGGATCGGGCTGCACGCCGCAGCATGGTTGACTGATTTATGCCATGATTGGCTTGTTATAGTGCTTGGGCTGAAGGAGCCCCTCCGGAGTCTGTACACACCCCCAGTGAGCGCAGGTACCTACTAAGTGCGAGTGCCGAGTGCTGAGTGATTGAGAGGAATGAGTGACTGTGAGAAAAGAGTGATTGTGAGGTTGGAGTGAATGGGAGGACTGAGTGACTGTTGCTCTGAGGGGATGCATTAATTTCATTATTGTTGTACTTCAGCTGTCATATATCACTGTTTTGGAAATTTCTAAAAGACATTATCTTCTGTTTCAGTCGAATTTGATATGAAATTACTGTTTGAGTTTTAGATGATGAACTTGAAAGCATGCCTACCTTCTTATGTTGGAAATTACAGGAATTTGACTTAGCTGTGAAGCTCGTCACTATCTTCAGCTCTTTATTTAGTTGTTACACCCTATATTTTCGTACATAAAAATGCATCGTAAGCAAACTAATGTAGGACCAAAAATGAGATAATATTTAAAAGTATATAAATTAATTTAATCATGTTACCTCTGAGATTACAAATATTGAAGATCATGAACAACAAGTACAAAGAGGGTTGGAGCGAGCCCAGCATGGTCGAGATACATAGCCTAGTATGGCCGAGCGCCTATGAGCGAGCCTACTATGGCGGAGCAGTTATATATACCGAGCCTTATAAGGCCGTACAATTATTTTACTTACTATATTGAAGGAGTTGAGTCAGTATCAGCAGGTAAGTATATCTCCAGATCATCTTTGACTCCCAGTTACTTCCAGTTATTATATTATCAGTTCAGTTTCGATTTTCAGTTATGTTATTGCCTTACATACTCGGTACATTATTTCGTACTGACGTCCCTTTTCCGGGGATGCTGCATTTCATGCATGCAGGTTCAGATAGACAGACGAGTAGATCTCCTCAGTAGGTGTTTCCCGAGTTCAGCCTGATCGGTAAGCTCCACGTCTTTCGGAGTTGCCAGGTCTAGAGTATTGTGTACATCTTATGGATATTTGTATATATGTTATGGGTAGGTCGGGGCCCTGTTCCGATCATAGTACATCTATCAGTAGAGGCTTGTAGACATATCCTGTTGGTTAGTGCAGTATGTTGGGTTTGTAGGCCTGGTATGTATAATTTAGTGGTTTGTCAGCTGTAGTAGCTATGACGGCCTTTTCAGCCTAGCTTTATATTGATGTTTAGTTAGCGCTAGTTTCCATTCAGTTTTATATTTTGCTTCGCAAATTGTCTTGCAAGGTGGCCCCATGGCCAAAGTATGACATTATGTGATCAGAGTCCCTTAGTCGCAATTTGGTACGCCAGGTTAGGTGAGGCACCGGGTGCTTGTCTCGCTCCTAGGTTCGGGGCGTGACATTAGTATTGTTACTTGCTGAGTTGGTTGTACTCATACTACACCCTGTACCTCGTGTGCAGATCCAGTACCTCCGAACACGGCGATTGCTAGTTTTTCGGAGCTTTATCTGTTGGAGACTATCGAGGTAGCTGCTAGACGTCCGCAGACCTTGACTCTCTTAACTTTCAGTTTTTGTACTGTTCTATATTCTCAGACAGTGTTTTTATTAGTCAGACTTTGTTATCATTTAGATGCTCGTGTACTCAGTGACACCGGGCTTTGGGAGTGTCTTTATATCCAGTATTTGTGGGATTTTCTCATAAATTTAATTAATATGTTTTTAGTATTTAAAAAAAAAGTGGGTTATTGATGTTGTCGGTTTGCCTAGTATCGAGATAGGCGCCATCACGACACGCGTGATTTTGGGTCGTGACTGTTTTACCATCTAGTAACCCTTTGGTTAAAGATTAATAATCCAAGACCAACAAGGTTTATATAAATAAAAATAAAAAGATTTATAATCTTAAACCAACTAGGTTTATTATAAAAAAAAAGGTTTATAATCCTAGACCAACAAGGAGGTCAAAACAGTTAGGTGGGTAAAAGCCTTGTTCGAGGGTCAGTCGTAATTTTTAGTTCTAATTAAAAAGTGCTGTAGAAGACGTTTAGGATTTACGAAGGGGCAACTCATAAAAAAGGAAGGTTAACACCACTTTTGGAGGATGACTGTTTATTAAAGACACTTTGGGTGGCAATAGGGCAAAATGCTGCGGGAAAAAAGATGGGGAACATAAGATAATTTGGTAAATTTGCACTTTTATCTATATTCTCTCTGTCTATCTATCTATATCTATATCTATATTATTATAAAAGTATGAATAAAATGTTGGATTACAAAAATAGCCTTTTAATATTAAGCATAATAACTCACAATAAAAAGATATAATCGAAATTCTAGACATTAGCCTTGTAATCCTATTAATTTTAGGATATAATACTGCACGTTAGGAATTCTAATAGTATAAATATTTTCGGACATTAGATATATAATCAAATAATACTAATACTTATGTTGTCTAGATATTATTCGCCAAAGAAGCATTTGCAATCACTGTAATTATCGTAATAATTAGGTTTCACAAACATATACTTTCTTACTGCTTTTTTCAAGTTTGGGAAGTTTATTCCCGCCCTTGGCCAAGGTCATATTTTTTTCACAAACAATTCAGCAAACACAAAAGAATCAGATAGTACCGAATCATAATAAGGATTATTCTAATTCAACGTTCAGCGTGGCTCCGAACGTTTTCCTTACTTATTCTCTATTGTGTTTCTTTTTCCTTTTTTTGCTTGATAAAATATATTTTGCATCAAGCATTTGAATTTTCTTATACTTTTTTCTTTCTTAGTTTATCTTTTACTTTTATTGCCATGGCATGATTAATCTCTATGATGCGTTATTCATAAGTTATGGTTGGTTTCAAATCAACTGGTCTTATCTTGTAGGTTTTGGAAATTGAAAAGCAAGTTGCAGGCGTGGATCCGTTTTAAGAAAAAGACTCAATAGAAAATTGGTTAAAATTGAAATTATTCTTAAAAATGAGATATCTATATCTATATCTATCTATCTATATCTATATCTATCTATATTCTATATTATTATAAAAGTACGAATATTTTATACTAAATGTTGAACGACTAAAATATCCCCAAAATATTGACCGACTTTTTGCCCTTTCAAAGTTAAATAATTCATTCACACAACTGACTTGATATTGGGTAAATTTGGTAATATTAGGACTTTTGATATCAGCTAAAATTTGATTTCTATGAATATTCTTCCGTTTTTATAGGAATCTAAATTTGAAATGGATCGAATTACGTGGTCATAGTATCTGACCAGCAGGGTACCCCCAGTAGATGGGGCCCAGTCTGAGGCTCAAGGTTAGACCCCTATTCAGCCATTACCGGCTCCTCCACCAACTACGGAGATTCCTAGGGAAACCGCACATCCAGTTTCCCCTCCACTTCCATCAGATCAGGACTTGAGGAGTGCGGTGCATTTGTTGACACAGTTGGTAGCTACCCAGCAACAGGCTAGGGCATCAGCTAGTGCATGAACTTCTGAGGGGTCTGGGAGTTCAAGGGTCTGAGAGTTTATTGCTTTGAGTCCCCCAGAGTTCACGGGGACAGATCAGAGGGAGGACCCACAGGATTTCATAGATCAGCTTCACAGGATCTTTCGTTTTATGGATGCCACGGAGAAAAAGGCAGTTGAGCTAGCAGCTTTTCGACTCCGAGATATAGCCATCCTTTGGTACGAGGGATGGGAGAAGTCCAGGGGACGTGATGCACCTCCAGCTATTTGGGAGAATTTTTCAGATGCCTTCCTTGACCAGTACTTACCACGGGAGATCCGACAGGCTCGAGTCGATCAGTTTCTAGCCCTTAAGCAGGGTAATATGAGTGTTCGAGAGTATAGTCTCCGTTTTGACTCATTGGCCAGATATGCACCATCCATAGTTGCTACTATGCGGGACAGGATTCACAGGTTTATAGCAGGGTTAGCCCCAGAGTTAACCGAGGTATGTGCCACCGCTGCATTACAGGATAGTATGGATATCTCCCGGATTCAGGCATTCGCCCAGAATATAGAAAGGGGTAGGCGTCGGCAGCAGGGTACAGAGAGGGCTGAGCAAGGGCAACGTAAGAGGATGAGATTTCCCAGGTCTCAGGAGAAATATCAGGGTAGTTATAGGACCCAGTACTTCGGACGGCCACCTAGGCCTCCGCCACCTCAGTTACAGGGTTACAGGTATGACCGCTATACTCAGTCAGGACCAGGTGAGAGCTCATGGGCGTTGGGTTTGCAGCGACAGCGAGGATCTACGCAGACATGGTCATTTCCTCCACGGTGTGACATCTGTGGTAGAGGACACTTGGGCCAATGCCGAGTAGGTCCTGATGCTTGTTATACATGTGGGCGTCCAGGGCATATGATGCGGGATTGCCCAAATAGAGATTCGGGGGGAATGGCACAACCAGCGAGTTCAGCAACAGGATCATCTATGTCCGTGCATCCTTCAGGGCGCTAGTCTCAGTCTTCGGCTGGTAGAGGTCGGGGCAGAGGTAGAGGTTCCGGTTCAAGTGTTAATCAGAACTGTATCTATGCTTTAGCGGGTCAACAGGACCAGGAGTCTTCACCAGACGTTGTGACAGGTATATTAACCATTTGCTCTCACGATGCTTATGCTTTGATAGACCCAGGATCTACTTTATCGTATATTACCCCATTTGTCGCGAGGAAGTTTGGTATAGTGCCTGAAATACTAAGTGATCCTTTTGCGGTATCTACACCGGTCAGAGAATCGATTATTGCTAGACGGGTTTACCGAGGTTGTACGGTAACAATTTGTAGTCGTCAGACCTCAGCTGACCTAGTTGAGCTAGAGATGATGGATTTTGATGCTATCATGGGCATGGACTGGTTGGCAGCTTGCTATGCCACAGTTGATTGCCGAGCAAAGGCAGCCAGATTTCATTTTCCGGGTGAGCCAGTCCTTGAATGGGTAGGTAATACACCAACACCCAGAGGTAGGTTTATTTCCTATCTGAAGGCGAGGAAAATGATCGCAAAAGGGTGCATTTATCATATTGTGCGAGTTAGAGATGCAGATGCTGAGATACCTACACTTCAGTCTATTCCCGTAGTCAAAGAGTATGCAGATGTGTTTCCAGATGAGCTTCCAGGTATTCCTCCAGAGCGAGAGATTGATTTTAGCATCGATTTGCTTCCAGGAACTCAACCAATATCCGTCCCTCCGTATAGAATGGCACCTGGCGAATTGAAGGAGTTGAAGGAGCAGTTAAAAGATTTGTTGGAGAAAGGTTACATCAGGCCCAGTACCTCACCTTGGGGTGCACCAGTACTATTTGTGCGGAAGAAAGATGGCTCACTGAGGATG
This sequence comes from Nicotiana tabacum, assembly GCF_000715075.1. Taxonomy (NCBI): domain Eukaryota; kingdom Viridiplantae; phylum Streptophyta; class Magnoliopsida; order Solanales; family Solanaceae; genus Nicotiana; species Nicotiana tabacum. The sequence goes on along the minus strand of NC_134096.1, from coordinate 93,658,683 downwards.
TGTATCGATTATAGGCAGCTGAACAAGGTAACTATTAAGAATAAGTATCCACTTCCAAGGATCGATGACTTGTTTGATCAGTTGCAAGGGGCTAGATGCTTTTCAAAGATAGATTTGAGGTCGGGGTACCACCAAGTCAGAGTTCGGGAAAAAGATATTCCGAAGACAGCCTTCAGGACCCGATATGGCCACTTCGAGTTCCTTGTCATGTCCTTCAGCTTGACTAATGCACCCGCTGTATTTATGGACTTGATGAATAGCCTATTCTGACCATTTTTAGATCTGTTCGTGATAGTATTTATTGATGATATTCTGGTTTATTCCCGTTCAGAGGATGAGCATGCGCACCACCTGCGAGCGGTACTCCAAACCCTCCGTGATCGTAAGTTGTATGCTAAGTTTTCTAAATGTGAGTTCTGGTTGAAGTCCGTAGCATTCTTGGGGCATATTGTATCAGATGAAGGGATAAAGGTGGACACTCAGAAGATTGAGGCCGTGAAATCTTGGCCTAGACCTACCACTCCGACAGAGGTTCGTAGCTTTCTAGGCTTAGCAGGATACTATCAGAGGTTCGTAGAGGGTTTTTCTTCCCTTTCGGCACCATTGACGAAGTTGACACAGAAAGAAACTAAGTTTCAATGGACAGAGGCTTGTGAGCGGAGTTTCCAAGAGCTTAAGAACAGGTTGACCTCAGCTCCAGTTCTAACACTTCCAGAGGGTCTAGAGGGTTATGCCGTGTATTGTGATGCATCAGGTGTCGGGTTAGGATGTGTCCTGATGCAACATGGGAAGGTAATTGCGTATGCTTCAAGGCAGTTGAGGAAGCACGAGAGGAATTATCCGACCCACGACCTCGAGTTAGCTGCGGTTGTCCATGCACTTAAGATATGGTGGCATTATTTATATGGTGTTCATGTTGATGTATTTACTGATCATAAAAGCCTACAATATATCTTCAAGCAGAAAGAGTTGAATTTGCGACAGAGGCGATGGCTTAAGTTATTGAAAGATTACGATGTTAACATTCTCTACTATCCAGGGAAAGCTAATGTTGTAGCAGATGCCTTAAGTCGTCGATCTATGGGTAGCTTAGCACATGTAGAGCCCAAGAAAAGACAATTAGCTAGAGAGATTCATCAATTGTCTTCGTTGGGGGTTCGGTTAGTAGATTCTGAGGATGGTGGAGTTGTACTCCAAAACACTACAAAATCATCCCTCATAGCGGAAGTCAAGGAAAGGCAGTACGAGGACCCAGAGTTGGTCGAGCTGAGAGAGCGAGTTCCGCAGCAGAAGAAGCCACTGTTAGAGCTAAAGGGAGATGGGGTTCTCAGATATAGGGGTCGTTTGTGTGTTCCAGATGTAGCAGGGCTACGAGACAGGATTATGTCAAGAGGCACATTATTCATGGTATTCCATCCATCTTGGGTCGACGAAGATGTATCATGACATTAAGGATGTGTACTGGTGGAATGATATGAAGAAGAACATTGCTGAGTTTGTCGCCCAATGTACTAGTTGCCAGCAAGTGAAGATAGAGCACCAGAAGCCTGGAGGGCTAATGCAGACTATAGAGATCACGACATAGAAATGGGAGGCGATAAACATGGACTTTATCACGGGTTTACCTTGTTCTAATCGTAAGTTCGATTCCATATGGGTGATAGTCGATAGGCTCACGAAATCAGCTCACTTCCTACCGGTCAGATCTACATATACAGCAGAAGATTATGCAAAGTTATATATTAAGGAGATAGTGCGGCTACACGGAGTACCAGTTTCTATTATATCTGACAGTGGGGCTCAGTTTACAGCACATTTTTGGAGGTCATTTTAGAGAGGTCTAGGGACTCAGGTGAATCTCAGCACAGCTTTTCATCCACAGACTGATGGACAAGCCGAGCGCACAATTCAGACGCTCGAGGATATGTTACGAGTATGTGTGTTGGATTTTAAAAGAAGTTGGGATGAACATCTACCTCTTGTCGAGTTTGCATATAATAACAGTTACCACTCCAGTATTCAGATGGCTCCGTACGAGGCTTTGTATGGGCGTAAGTGCAGATCTCCTATAGGGTGGTTTGATGTTGGGGAATCTGGGTTATATGGGCCAGACCTGGTTCAACAGGCCATAGAGAAAGTAAAGCTTATCCGGGAGCGACTGTTGACAGCTCAGAGTCGTCAGAAGCCATATTCTGACATGCGGCGACGAGACTTAGAGTTCAGGATTAATGACTGGGTATTCTTAAAGGTATCACCTATGAAGGGCGTGATGAGGTTTGGCAAGAAAGGCAAGCTTAGCCCACGGTATATTGGGCCTTATAGGATCATTCGGAGAGTGGGCCAAGTAGCTTATGAGTTAGAGTTACCCTCAGAATTGGAGTCTGTCCATCCGGTTTTTCACGTATCTATGCTACGGAAGTGCATTGGCGATCCTACCCGAGTGGTGCCCACGGATGATGTACAGATTATAGAGGACTTGTCATACGAGGAAATTCCAGTTGCCATCCTAGACCGACAAATCCGCAATCTACGAAATAAGGAGGTAGCTTCCGTAAAGGTTTTATGGAGGAGCAAGAATGTAGAAGAGATGACGTGGGAATCGGAGGAAGAAATGAAGTCTAAATACCCCCACCTATTTGAAACTGAAGATATGGCTCGAGATGGGATGCTACAACATAGCTCTATTCAGGCTAGCAGGTCAGCAGGTAAGCTTTTATTTTTCACTTTTAGTATTTATGATTTACGGTTGGTGAGGCAAAGTGTTGCTATTTATAAACATTGGCCATGTATGGCATGCATAGTATGTTTTCTGGCTACGTATAGGTTGGTTTTAACCTAGTGTACGAAGGATACTCTGGCAAAAGTTTCCAAAGTCTCTAAGAGTAAACATTCGAGGACGAATGTTTCCAAGGGGGGAATGATGTTACACCCTATATTTTCGTACATAAAAATGCATCGTAAGCAAACTAATGTAGGACCAAAAATGAGATAATATTTAAAAGTATATAAATTAATTTAATCATGTTACCTCTGAGGTTACAAATATTGAAGATCATGAACAACAAGTACAAAGAGGGTTGGACGGTTCAGAAGCTAAAGCAATTGAAGAAAATAATGTTTCGTCGAAAGTCGACAAGTTGGGAATGTTATAACATATACCTTTGGGGTGAGACTAGGGTGCTTAACATGATAAGGAGATTATGTTATGATTTATATTAGTCGTATGACATCCGTGTGTTATGTTTTGAAGTCAAGAGAGTTGTGGAACAAAAGTCGATGAAAGTCATCACAAGTTACATTCATAAGTTTTACTGAAACTTTGGGTCAAATGTAACTGCGATTTTCTCCCAATATACTTAGAGTTATGGGGTGTTCCACCCATAAAATTAAAGATCTATGAGTCTATTTTCCAACGCATTAAACCGTTTGTCAATACGACATTGGAGTAGAAAGATATGGGCATTTGTGCGATACTGCGCAAGCTGCTAGGTGACAAGTAGGTGTGTCACCTACTTGCTTAAATGAGAGCCCAAAAAAATGGGCCATTTCGGGTCGTCCAAAGAGGACTTTTAAGGGCCTATTTTCTTCATATATTAGACTTAAAATATAGCATAATAACCAGACATAGGCTCTGCAAAGAATCCTCCCAAAAATTTCCCACAAACCCTAATTGATTTTCTCTCCCTTTCAAGTTCCAATTGGAGGTAAAACCTAGAGTTTGAAGAACCAAGATAAGAGCTGAGTTATCCAACAAATAAGGTGAGTTTACTTCTCTCTTTCATCCAATTTTTCTTCTGTAAATTCATGGTAAGTCGTTCTATACTTGTAAGAACTCATGGGACGGTGATCGGAAGCCGTGAGTTCGAGTTATTCACTTGTAGCGGACTGTTTTGTGTTGCTGTTGGGCTGCGTATTTTACTACTATTTTGTGGAGTTTTGGAGGAGGAAGGGGGTTTATAAACACCATATAAATGTAGGGTGGTTGGCTGGTCGTTCGTCATAATATTTTCGGGTCGTTTGACACTACTACGGTGGTCGTTTTGTGTACGAAGAGATTGGGGTGTGTTGGGCTGTTTTGTAGTATTTGATGGTGTATATAGGGCTGGAAAATGATGTATATATGTTGTTATTGTTCTGTTCTTGTATTGTTGGTGTTATCTTGAATTTGGAGGAAGTAAGGATTATAGGGGAGATGCTGCCCGTTTTAATACAAAATAGGTTTGTCGTTCGTTGTGCGATAGTTGTACCTTTCGTAACTTAACGATAGTATTATTATCATTCTTGTAGATTAAGGTGCGAAGAGGTGAGTTCAACTTGGTGATTGGAAAGATTGTGATAAGGTATGTTAAGGCTAAGCCTTCCTTCATTTTGGCATGATCTCGTAGCTACATATGTTAGTAATGAGACAAAAAGAGAAGTTCATATTCATGAATTTATTCACACTATTCTAGTCTCATAAGTTACAATATTATTCCTTATCGAGACTCTATATTCAATTTTAGTATTGTCTTCTTCCAGTCAAGAGAGCAGCAAGCCTATATATACAGTATTACAGTATTTTCATTACCATCGAGCTATAATCGATGGGCAGGCCCCTATTGGGCAACCTCTGATCAGATGGAAAGTTATATACCGAGCCTACTGTGGCCGAGCGCCTATGAGCGAGCCCAGCATGGTCGAGATACATAGCCTAGTATGGCCGAGCGCCTATGAGCGAGCCTACTATGGCGGAGCAGTTATATATACCGAGCCTTATAAGGCCGTACAATTATTTTACTTACTATATTGAAGGAGTTGAGTCAGTATCAGCAGGTAAGTATATCTCCAGATCATCTTTGACTCCCAGTTACTTCCAGTTATTATATTATCAGTTCAGTTTCGATTTTCAGTTATGTTATTGCCTTACATACTCGGTACATTATTTCGTACTGACGTCCCTTTTCCGGGGACGCTGCATTTCATGCATGCAGGTTCAGATAGACAGACGAGTAGATCTCCTCAGTAGGTGTTTCCCGAGTTCAGCCTGATTGGTAAGCTCCACGTCTTTCGGAGTTGCCAGGTCTAGAGTGTTGTGTACATCTTATGTATATCTGTATATATGTTATGGGTAGGTCGGGGCCCTGTTCCGATCATAGTACATCTATCAGTAGAGGCTTGTAGACATATCCTGTTGGTTAGTGCAGTATGTTGGGTTTGTAGGCCTGGTATGTATAATTTGGTGGTTTGTCAGCTGTAGTAGCTATGACGGCCTTTTCAGCCTAGCTTTATATTGATGTTTAGTTAGCGCTAGTTTCCATTCAGTTTTATATTTTGCTTCGCAAATTGTCTTGCAAGGTGGCCCCATGGCCAAAGTATGACATTATGTGTTCAGAGTCCCTTAATCGCAATTTGGTACGCCAGGTTAGGTGAGGCACCGGGTGCTTGTCTCGCTCCTAGGTTCGGGGCGTGACATTAGTATTGTTACTTGCTGAGTTGGTTGTACTCATACTACACCCTGCACCTCGTGTGCAGATCCAGGTACCTCCGAACACGGCGATTGCTAGTTTTTCGGAGCTTTATCTGTTGGAGACTATCGAGGTAGCTGCTAGACGTCCGCAGACCTTGACTCTCTTAACTTTCAGTTTTTGTATTGTTCTATATTCTCAGACAGTGTTTTTATTAGTCAGACTTTGTTATCATTTAGATGCTCGTGTACTCAGTGACACCGGGCTTTGGGAGTGTCTTTATATCCAGTATTTGTGGGATTTTCTCATAAATTTAATTATTATATTTTCAGTATTTAAAAAAAAAGTGGGTTATTGATGTTGTCGGTTTGCCTAGTATCGAGATAGGCGCCATCACGACACGCGTGATTTTGGGTCGTGACAGTTTTACCATCTAGTAACCCTTTGGTTAAAGATTAATAATCCAAGACCAACAAAGTTTATATAAATAAAAAAAAAAGATTTATAATCTTAAACCAACTAGGTTTATTATAAAAAAAAAGGTTTATAATCCTAGACCAACAAGGAGGTCAAAACAGTTAGGTGGGTAAAAGCCTTGTTCGAGGGTCAGTCGTAATTTTTAGTTCTAATTAAAAAGTGCTGTAGAAGACGTTTAGGATTTACGAAGGGGCAACTCATAAAAAAGGAAGGTTAACACCACTTTTGGAGGATGACTGTTTATTAAAGACACTTTGGGTGGCAATAGGGCAAAATGCTGCGGGAAAAAAGATGGGGAACATAAGATAATTTGGTAAATTTGCACTTTTATCTATATTCTCTCTGTCTATCTATCTATATCTGTCTATCTATCTATATCTATATCTATATTATTATAAAAGTATGAATAAAATGTTGGATTACAAAAATAGCCTTTTAATATTAAGCATAATAACTCACAATAAAAAGATATAATCGAAATTCTAGACATTAGCCTTGTAATCCTATTAATTTTAGGATATAATACTGCACGTTAGGAATTCTAATAGTATAAATATTTTCGGGCATTAGATATATAATCAAATAATACTAATACTTATGTTGTCTAGATATTATCCGCCAAAGAAGCATTTGCAATCACTGTAATTATCGTAATAATTAGGTTTCACAAACATATACTTTCTTACTGCTTTTTTCAAGTTTGGGAAGTTTATTCCCGCCCTTGGCCAAGGTCATATTTTTTTCATAAACAATTCAGCAAACACAAAAGAATCAGATAGTACCGAATCATAATAAGGATTATTCTAATTCAACGTTCAGCGTGGCTCCGAACGTTTTCCTTACTTATTCTCTATTGTGTTTCTTTTTCCTTTTTTTGCTTGATAAAATATATTTTGCATCAAGCATTTGAATTTTCTTATACTTTTTTCTTTCTTAGTTTATCTTTTACTTTTATTGCCATGGCATGATTAATCTCTATGATGCGTTATTCATAAGTTATGGTTGATTTCAAATCAACGGGTCTTATCTTGTAGGTTTTGGAAATTGAAAAGCAAGTTGCAGGCGTGGATCCGTTTTAAGAAAAAGATTCAATAGAAAATTGGTTAAAATTGAAATTATTCTTAAAAATGAGATATCTATATCTATATCTATCTATCTATATCTATATCTATCTATATTCTATATTATTATAAAAGTACGAATATTTTATACTAAATGTTGAACGACTAAAATATCCCCAAAATATTGACCGACTTTTTGCCCTTTCAAAGTTAAATAATTCATTCACACAACTGACTTGATATTGGGTAAATTTGGTAATATTAGGACTTTTGATATCAGCTAAAATTTGATTTCTATGAATATTCTTCCGTTTTTATAGGAATCTAAATTTGAAATGGATCGAATTACGTGGTCATAGTATCTGAGTAGGAATGTGTTACGTTCTTTATATAACCTTTTCATAGGATCTTTGCAAAAAAATAAAGGAAAGTTTTTACATAAAAACAACTGGGCTCCCTAGTTTTCAATTTTATAGCCCATATTTCAATTTACAACCAACTAGCCCAAAAATAATAGGCTAAGATTCAACATTCAACTCCAATAGGTTTTCGAAATTACTGTTTAATTTTTAAAAAGATTGCTCAATCTTTTAAGTTAATTTTCGAATCAATAACTGTGACTTAAATATTAGTTCAACAAACCAAATCCATTTGGGTGGTGAAAATTAGATTTTTAACAAGCTTAAATATGTAAGTTTAAATTTCGAATTTGATTTTGTGAGAAATTTGGAGTGAGTGTTATTTAAACTTGTTAGAAATAGTATAAGGAGATTGTATATAAAATTTGAAGTCATTTAATGGAGATTTGGACTGGTTTTGAACAAGAATTGCAACTGAAAATCGTGAAAGAAGTTCGTCTACAGACGCTTGTATAAAGGTGTATAAGATGTGTTTATACACTCATATACACTATTATACAAGATTATACAAAAAAACTGACTTTGTCTCTTTTTTTGCGTCTTTTTTGAAATTTAACTCAAATCTTGCTCAAATCTACTCCAAATCACTTCAAATTTTTAAATTTAAATTTTGAACTCCTTTTGATATTTTCAATCAATTGGAACAACACCCTATCCAAACAACTAACAAACTCAAAAAATCCTATTTTCGAAAGCAAAGCTTTGAATGGCCTTCAATGGTGGACTTCTACTCTTTAATTTTCTTACATTGCAACTAGGTGATACAGGGGGAGAAGTAGTAATGACGGATGACCCCTTGAAGCATATGTAGAAGATGTGAGAAGAAGAGAGAGTGAAAGCAATGGTTGTGAGAACACAGATTTAACTACATAGCTTTTAGAAGCAATAGTTGTAAGAATACAAATTTTGAATTTTCTAATGCTTTCAAAATATGTATAATATGGGCTAGGTTGGGTAAAACTTAAAAATATGGGTCATTTTTTGTTATGGTGTGAAGTCATGTGTATTTTATTGTAATTCTTTCAAAACAATTGCAAGTATGAATTTTAGCCAAGCAATGAATATTTAATGCATAAATTCTTCTAAAGTTTCTTTTATTTTCCTTTAGAGTAACTTCTATAGAGATTTATTTAATACTTTGGTTGTCCAATTAATTAATTTCATCTGACAAAGTATTATTTGCTAATATATTTTGTATATATGCATATTTGATGCTATGTGCATGTCACGACTCAAAATCCAACTAGTTGTGATGGCACCTAACCCAACCCGTTAGGTAAGCCAACTATTCACTATCCAATTCCAATGTAATTTAACAAGACAATTAAGTAAAAGAAAATATCTAAATCTTATACATTCTCCAAGGACTAGTAGTACAAATCATGAGTTTCTAAGATTAGAATTTATAAAACTAGTATGAAATAAATACATCATCTGTTCGAAATGTACATAAACAGATTCTTACAAATCTAAGGCTACCATGAACAAGAGAAAGCTACAATCGGAATGCAGGTACGTCTTCAATTCCAGCTCCCGTCGAGTACAACAACATCAACATCCAATATCTGCACGCAAGGTGCAGAAGTGTAGTACGAGTACAACCGACCCCATGTACTCAATAAGTAACAAACCTAACCTTAGGTTGAAAGTAGTGACGAGCTTGTACCAAGGTCGGGTCCAATTTTAATAACCAACAATAGTTCATAACAAAATAAAACAAGTAGTACCGGAAGTAACTAAACGATCAAATGCTCAACAAAACATAATTTTTGAAAATAGTTCTACCTTTCAAGTACATCAATGAAAACCCAAATCGTTTACCGAAGTTGCAAAAAATATGAGTAAGTTAAAAACAGTAAATTTTCCAAAAATCCTTTCCATAATAAATAAGATGTTTCATTTTCTTTCCAGATGGCCAGTGAAAAAATTCATCATTATGCCCATAGACCAGTATGTGTGAGAAGTCATGAATAACGTGATACCGTACGACATGAGAAAAATACATCTCTATGTATGTATGTCATGTGTGCATGTCAATGCAATGTATCTCAGTGATAATACCATATGCATACTCTCAGAGTATCAATTCACTCAGTCCTCCCCATCACTCAGTCCTCACAGTCACTCAATCCTCCTAATCGCTCGGCACTCGACACTCGCACTCAGTAGGTACCTGCGCTCACTAGGGGTGTGTACAGACTCCGGATGGGCTCCTTCAGCCCAAGCGCTATAAACCGCACGGACAACTCACGTGCTGCACAGACAACTCATGTGCTATAGTATCAATATCTTGGATCCACAGGGACAACTCACGTGCTATATAAATATCTGGATCTGCACGGACAACTCACGTGCTATATAAAACCTATAAGGCATGCTGCAGGCGGGCATCCCTGATTCACATAATAATAATAATGTATATAAAGCCAACGTTTCTTACTTCGTACCATTGTGGGACTAGCCATATAGGGTTTTTGTCTAAGATAGCTAGTGGCAATGTTGTGGCTTACTATTTCACTTTTCAGTGCATATCCTATTTACTAGCTATCGCTTTTTCTTTGCATCTTTCTTCTAGATTTCATGGTGTTCCTATTTTTCTTATGATTATTGTGGTGATACTAATATTTACTAATATTGTCTCCCTTTGCTTTGCATCTTTCTTCTGAATTTCATGGTGTTCCTATTTATCCTATGATTGTTGTTGTGATACTAATATTGTCTCCTTTTTGTCCTTTTTTGTCCTTTTGTCTTTTTATTTTTTTGAGCCGAGTGTCTTTTGGAGACAGCCTCTCTACTCCTTCGGGGTAGGGGCAAGGTCTGCGTACACACTACCCTCCCCAGACCCCATTAGTGAGATTTTACTGGGTTGTTGTTGTTGTTGTTGTTGTTGTTGTTGTTGTTGTTGTAAATAAAGCCAAAATGGCCTGCTGCGGCGTGCAGTCTGATCCTAAAAATATCTTCACAGTCAGGCCCTCGGCCTCCCTCAGTCATCAATCTCTCCAGTCTCTCTCTCATGGGCTCACAATGTCATGAAAATAGCCCAAAAATAATGATATGATGTATCAATAAATAACAACAGAGATTGAGATATGATATGTAATGAAATGAATATGACTGAGTATGAATTTTTAATTTACAACAAATAATTCATAGCAATATGACCTCTGTGGGTTCCAATAATTCTGGCACATAGCCTCAACATGATTTTTAATATGATTCTCAGTTCAATTTCTTTAACATATAAAACTGCATGGAAAATGCCAAGATTATTTGACAACAAAATTCCACAGAACAATTACGTCACAATTTCTATGGTGCACGCCCACACTCCCGTCACCTAGCATGTGCGTCACCTCCAAACAATTCACATAATACGTATATACAGGGTTCATAACCTCATCTCCAAGATTAGAAGAGTTACTTACCTTGAACAAGCCGAATCCAATGTCGAGCAAGCTAAATAATGCTCCAGAAATTCCATTATGCGCGTATCAACTTCCAAACGGCTCGAATCTAGTCACAATTAATTTGTTTCAGTCAACACAAATTACAGGAATTTATTCCATATCAAATATTAATTTTTCCACAAAATCCGAAATTACACTCAAAATTTATCCGTGGGATCCACGTCTCGGAACCCAACAAAAGTTCCAAAATATGAACGCCCCTTCAACCACGAGTCTAACCATACAAATTTTACTCAAATCTGACATCAACTCGACCCTCAAATCTTCAAATTACACCAATAGGATTTTCATAATTTTCCAACTTAATTCACCAATTAAATGTTAAAAATAACCATGGATTCAGGTAATTTGACTAATATTGAGCTAAGAACACTTACACCGTTATTTTCCTTGAAAATCTCCCAACACTCGCCTCTTCTCGAGCTCCAAATCGGTAAAAATCCTATATTCAGAACTTAAACTCTATGCCCAGTCATTTCTTTTATGCGATCGCGGACAAGGTTATGCGATCGCGAAGACCAAAATACACTGCCCCCAAAACTTCTCTACGCGACCGTACCATATCACATGCGAACGCGAAGCACGAGCTTCCTAGGCCTACGCGATCGCGAATGGCCCACGTGTTCGCATAGAACAATGCTCGCGAACACCAGCTGTCTCACCTCCTCTCCGCGAACACGGCTTGATCCACGCGTTCGCAATGCATTCCTTCTTTCGAGCTACGCGATCACGGTCTTCCCCACACGATCGCATATAACAAAACTCAGCAGCCCACGTTATTTTACTTATTCCGTGAATCGGAAGCGGGGCACTGCCCCTCTTTTTGGACCCAAGGCTTGCTTGCAGGCCGATCCGGGCAGAAGACATTGTCAGGTGGGGAGTTTGGCTGGGGCGACGCGATGCGTGACGCCCCGGCAGACGTGCCCTCGGCCTAATGGCTTCGGGCGTAACTTGCGTTCAAAGACTCGATGGTTCACGGGATTCTGCAATTCACACCAAGTATCGCATTTCGCTACGTTCTTCATCGATGCGAGAGCCGGCGAGGCCTCGTGCAAGTAGCGTCGCAAGGTGCCGTGCGCATGGGGCTAAACTCAGTACGTTCCGATTGCCATCGGTTGTTGCGGGCAACATCGGGAGGTGACATCGCTCGTGACAGCTGATGGCTTTTGGCAACGGAAGCCCCCAATTAACCCTACGCGATCGCAGACCTTCTCACGCGATCGCGTAGAATGAAACCAGATACAAATATCAGAAAATTTCCAGCAAAATTCCAAGTCCATGAATTGATCTGTTAACTATCCAAAACTTACCTGAGGCCCCCGGGACCTCAACCAAATACACCAACAAGTCCTAAAACGTTATACGAACTTAGTCGAAGCCTCAAATCATATCAGATAACATCAAAAACACAAATTTTATTAAAATCTATGAACTTTGAACTTTCAAATTCTATATCTTGTGCCGAAACACATCAAATCAATCTGGAATGACTTCAAAGTTTGCACATAAGTCATAAAAGACATAACGAAGCTATTCCAATTTTCCAGAATCGGATTCCGACCCCGATATCAAAAAGTCAACTCCCCGGTCAAACTTTCCAAAAATTCAACTTTTCCCATTTCAAGCCTAATTCCACTATGGACCTCCAAATAATTTTCCGGACACACTCCTAAACCCAAAATCACCATACGAAGCTATTGGAATCATCAGAATTCAAATCCGAGGTCGTTTACACATAAGTCAATATTCGATCAACGTTTCTAACTTAAGTTTTTAATTATGAGACTAAGTGTCTCATTTCACTTCGAAATCCTTCCGGACCCGAACCAACTAACCCGGTAAGTCATAAAATAACTGTAAAGCATAATTGAGTAGTAAATGGGAGAACATGGGTTATAATACTGTCACGACCCAATTTTCCCTCTATGTGACATCGTGACGGCACCTAGTCTCTACAACTAGGTAAGCCTAACATTTTGTGAAATAATGGAATAAAAATATAAATTTAATCAACTATTCAAAAATACACAATAAATTCCAAAACCCGGAACATCGTGAATCACAAACTACAGAAGGAAAGATCTAGTGTCTCTATACATGAGAGTCTAACAAGGAAAAAAAATACAAAAGATAATGGACATGAGAAAGAGTAGAAGGGGACTCCGAGGTCTGCGGACACGACAGATATACCTTGAAGTCTCCAAAGCTGTCCCGTCTCACTGATAGTGTGGCTGATAAGGTGCACCTGGATCTGCACATAAAAAATATGTGCAGAGAGTAGCATGAGTACACCACAATGGTACCCAGTAAGTGTCAAGCCTAACCTCGGTCGAGTAGTGACGAGGTCAGGTCAAGGCCCTACCAGAGTAAATATAATAAATTAAATAGTAAAAGATATAAGTAAAGTTTACGGTAACACAGTTAAAGAAATTCTCGAAAATTTAACAGTTAAGGGAGCCCTCGGCTCAGAACAAGGTAAACACAATATGGAAACTCCCGGGATACCGTCCCGTAGTTCCTAATGAATATGCAGTACAGGGGGATCTCCCAGAATACGTCCGTAGTCCCAAAATAAATATGCAAGACATGAGGATCTCCTGGAATACGTCCGTAGTCCCAATTTAAATATGCAAGAAAGCGGGATCTCCCGGAATACGTTCGCAGTCCCAATTTAAATATGCAACGCAAGATGAAATGACAGGTATGGCATCGAGTTATGCAGTTTACACTGAACACAGATAAGGAAAGTAGTGACTTAACTAAACATGGTGCACAAAATATCAAATAGGCAGTTAAAACACGTAAGCATGCTTCTCTAATCTAAGCTAAACAATTAAACGTATTAGTGCAATTTAATAAGGGAAAACAGTTTATGATTTAGAAAGGAAAAAAAATGGGATTTTTGCACTAATAGCCCGTGTACGTACTCGTCACCACGTACATGGCGCCCACACATCAATTAGTTTCAAACATCCTAAAGGGGAAAGTCCCCAATACAAGGTTAGGCAAGCCACTTACCTCGACCGCTCAAATCAACTTGATATCATATTCTTGCCACGAGTATCCGACTCCAAATGGCCCGAATCTATTCAAATTAATTACATAATGTAAATATAACTACAAGTAACTAATTTAACTAATTAATTCGAAGCTAAAGCATGAAATTAGGAAAAATGTCCAAAACGTCTTCCCGGGCCCACATCTCGAAATCTGGTAAAATTACAAATTATGAACACCCATTCACTCACGAGTTCACTCGAACAAAAATCATCTAAATCCGACGTAAAATTCCCATTCAAATCTCATATTTTCAATTGGGGAATCTTTTCCCACATTTCCAAACTTCTACCCTCAAATTCCTTAATTAGACGAGGGAAAACAACAATAGATTAATGAAATATACACGAATTAGAGTTAAGAATTGTTACCCACTGATTTCCTCTTCAAACCCCTTGCAAAATCGCCTTCTCCCGAGCTAAAATTCGAATTGGTGAAAAATGGGGAATGAACCCTCGAATCTGCCTCTTCAACCAAGCGATTTCCTCACCTGCGGACCTAGGACCGCACCTGCGGTCACGCACCTGCAGACAAACCCATCGCAGGTTCGAAGTCCACTTACTTGGGTTGGGTCTGCACCTGCGACCCCTGGGCCGCATCTGTGGTTCCGCTTCTGCGGACAACCAACCGCACCTGTGAGCCCAGCTTGACAAGCCCATTTCCGCATCTGCGAGCTTCCCATGCACACCTGCACTCCATCACCAGCCCCACCAGTTCTGCATCCGCACACTCCCTCCGCACTTGCGGCCTCCCTTCCGCAGGTGCAAAACACCAGAACCAACAAAGGCACCAGATATTTCCAAGTCCAATTCCATTCCGTTAAGCATTCGAAATGTACCCGAGGCCCCCGGGACCTCAACCAAACCTACCAACCAATCCTATAACACCATACGAACTTAATCGAGCCTTCAAACCACATCGAACAACACCAAAATCATGAATTAAGCACGGATTCAAGCCTAAGAATTTAGAATTTTCCAAATTCTACAAACGACATCGAACCAAATCAAATCTAGTCCCAATGACCTTAAATTTTACACACAGGTCACAAATGACACTACGAACCTACAGCCACTTTCGGAATTCCATTCTGAGCTCGATATCGAAATTTCCACTATCGGCCGAAAACGCCGAGAAACTAACTTCCGTCAATTCAAGCTTAAATCTACTACAGACCTTCAAAACATATTCTGGATGCGCTCCTAAGCTCAAAATCACTCAATGAAGCTAACGGAGTCGACAGAATTCCATTCTGGATCCATCTTCACATAGTTCCGACTACGGTCCAATCTCTAGGGCTTAAACTCACAACTAGGGACTAAGTATCCCAAAACTCCCCGAATTCCATAACCAATCACTCCGGCAAATCCCAAAAGCAGAAACAAATATGGGGAAAGTAGATATTAGGGGATCGGGGATCTAATTCTCAAAACGACCGGCCGGGTCGTTAGAAATACTCAAAATGACCGGCCGAGTTGTTACATTCTCCCCCACTTAAACATGCGTTCGTCCTTGAACGTGCCAAGAGTTGTTCCTAAGCCTTTAAATCACTACTTCGCCTTACCATGCACGTAACCGGGGGTGATCCCACACCACCCTATTCCATATAGGCCTGACGACACAACATAATTGAAAGTCATTAATTTAATCTTAGCCCATAAGCCTTGGAATTCAATTTCCAACACTCAGAATTTCTTCTCAAGATACGAATCTTACATCTACACACTGTATAAGTCTGAACAAGCTGCATCGAGCCATAACTATAACCACGGATATAATTACCTAACCTATTACATAACTCGCATGCTCGCAGCACCATTTCCGATCACATTAACTACTCCAAAGTAACCCGGTAATAGTATTAAACCCCATATCAAACAAAACCTCATTCTAGAACTTTCGCACACTGCTGATAATGAAAGAAACATGCGAAATATCATAACATCTTATCAGATCGACAAGTCATGGAGCTCTCCCGCCCCAACCAGAACCATACTCACTTTCTAAGCCGACTTTCAATATTATCCTTCTGAATATACTGTAATCAAACATGATAGTACCCATTCTAGGTCCAATGACCTTATATTATCAAACACAACTATTTCACATGCACACCACGCCAATATATCTCAAGCCAAAAAATGGTGCAATCTGTGCACCCAAAAATGGAAAATATCTCAAAGAAGAGATTCGTTTCGCAAGTTCAGCTAGCACCACCACAACCTAATATTTACAACCAACTCCTCAAATTTTGTGAAAAGGATAGCCGTAGGCTCATGTGAGTAATTGTATAGGAAGAAAATTAATGAATCAGATAAATTATCATAGAAATAAAATTTCCACACACGACACGGATAACTCACGTGCCAATAATATGAATCGCCTGGCATGGCCATAGCCCTCCAGTCCCAGCATATCATATAGGAGCAATTAAACAAGTACACTTGTATATGATAATGAAATAAGATTCTCATGCTCCTGGATTGGTATAAATAGCACACCATAGTATAAGCATGTGCAAAGTCTGCTATCACACTCCAAATCGGCAATTTAACGCAGAAATAGTAACTACCCCATTTATTCAGGGATTTAGCCTCTTTGTAACCTCAAGTGTAGCCCGGATAGTTCTCAACAAAGGTAAGAACATGAGAAACGTTATAACTTTATGCTTAATAGTCAGCTCTACGTATATCATAGCCTAAGCATTCTTTCGAGTATAAATACTTGCCCCGATACCCGCACATTGGCTCAAACCTCACATATATACACACTTATAGCGCGTAGCTATCATAAATAATTAATGGAACTAGCGCCTCCACTGAGTTTAAATAAAATACTCACCTCAAACAAGCCACAACCCGAAACAATATGCTTCTGAGAACTCCCAGTCTCCAAATTCATCGAGCACATGAATCACCATAACTGATCCCAACTCCATCACTAGAATGACTAATACATCTTTCGTGCACGATCATCCCACGGGGAATACTTCTATATCTCCCGTGCCACATAGCAAAAATCTGAATATCAGCAGTCAATCAACCAGACGAATACTGCAATACCAACGAAACATCCGTAAGTCAAAACACAATGTGCCCTTCTGAATGTACACTCTTCTCAGGTAATAGCACTAGTGCCAATATCTGAAATCGGTTGTGCTCCATAAACTCATGACCTTCATTTTGAAACCGAATCGTATACTTGCACATGCAAATCCCAATCTCACTCTATGCACAACCTCTATTAGGCCATCCAATGAAAATATGAGAACCTCATTAACACTCTGAGTCATAAGCAAAATACATGCCCAAATAGTTAGGAACCTTCCTCTTGCTTCCTTCCAGGAGGAAATCACAATACACAACATGTTTCCCACACCAGTAGAAAATATCTGGTTCAAACCATGGTGGAAACCATTAAGAACACTTTGAAATCCATCTGCACATAACCAAGCTATTAAAACTAAATTCCTCTAACTCGACCAAACCACGTAGGTCACCAAAACCCAAGAATTTTGCCACCAAAACATCTATAGAGTCTCACCACATTATAATTACCCCTATAAATACCACAACCGAAACACCCACTCTAAAAATACCTTATGTGAAGTTAAAATTGTTCCTCTTCCCTTTTCTTATACTGAAATATAGAATCCATAGTCATATAGAATTACCGCAAGTCCCGACACCGTCCAATGTAACTATCCGATTCTAGCGATATACCAATCCGAAAAATTTTCAATTGTCACTTATACATTTTTGAATTCATTAGGACCTTCTCGAGAGTCACCCACTTTGCTCAAATCTAAATTGCACCGCCCAAATGAGCTGAAAGACACGTATCCCATTAGCACAACAACACTCAAAGAGGTAACTCTGCCTTAACACCACTGATCAAATTCAAACTCCGTGCGCACTACACTATTTACAAATAACAACTCACTCATCCCGTGATTTTCATATACCCATAAAGTGCCATAACTTGTATCCAGAAATTTCCTTACTCGAGTCATTCTCGAACTCCACCTCTGCAAGTCATCACCGATTCCCAAGTATACTTTAGACCAAAACAAAAATTTGACACATTACCATGAATTGAAGTGTCAATAGCAGACTCCCACACTTGGCTCAAAGACATAAATTTAAATACTCGATAACTCACAATATCCATACTCTATTACTGCCATAATACTTCAGTCAGTCCAACAAAAATTCTTCTCAAGCTCATACAATGCCAACCATAAAATACCCCAATCGTCTGTTAAGCTGATTCAAATTCAACTTTCTCAACCTGATTCAAATTCAAATCTCAACACTTACGCCCCACTGGCAGAAAAGAAACTCTCCACTCACATTATAAGGAACACACCTACGTAGATTACTCCGCAGGGGATAACCCACCTACTTAGCCTTAAATTAGTATCTTGTTATACCATTTCCCAGTTACAATTACTATGAAATCACTTAATCTTTCTGAGTCCAAACTCATTAACCAGACATGAGAATTTAATTTGTCCCAAAATTTAACAACGTGAAAGATCCTTCAAAACATTAATACTCGAGATTGTACGTTACATCAAAACGAAAATCAAGAACCCAATGGCCTTTCCTTTACATTTCAAGGAAACACTTCTCGTCACATTCCAAAGCGTCTTAACACATCCCGCAGTTACATCATACTCATCACAAAGCCATTCCACCGCTCATCGAGCCATAAATTCCCCTCGTAGGGACATTACCGGACATATGAGTCCAAATGTAAAAGTTACAACTGAAGCTACCAAGCTTAAGCTGCGGTCTAACCCTGGCCTCAAGTCCTCCAGACTGGCCCATCACCAAAACACAGAATACATATCTCAAACCTCATTCATAGAATCACAAGCCGGCGATGCACGGCTGATACCGAGCGCTCATGTGCGCATACGAATGCGTGGAAGGAATTCAAAGAGTTATGTCTCAAGCTGAATCAATTTCGCACGATAAGGAAAGAAAGATATGAAATTATTCAAATGCCCTGTAGCCTTTCGAAGATATATATGGATGTCATCATACCGATCCGCAAGACGCTACTAGACACTTGCTCATGACTAGTAGAACCTATGAATCTAGAGCTCTGATACCACCTTGTGATGACCCAAAATCCAACTAGTCGTGATGGCACCTAACCCAACCCGTTAGGTAAGCCAAATATTCACTATCATATTCCAATGTAATTTAACAAGACAATTAAGTAAAAGAAAATATCTAAATCTTATACATTCCCCAAGGACTGGTAGTACAAATTATGAGCTTCTAAGATTAGAATTTACAAAACTGGTGTGAAATAAATACATCATCTGTTCAAAATATACATAAATAGATTCTTATAAATCTAAGGCTACCATGAACAAGAGGCAGCTACAATCAGAATGCCGGTACGTCTTCAATTCCAGCTCCCGTCGAGTACATCAACATCAACATTCAATATCTGCACGCAAGGTGCAGAAGTGTAGTACGAGTACAACCGACCACATATACTCAATAAGTAATAAACCTAACCTTAGATTGAAAGTAGTGATGAGCTTGTACCAAGGTCGGGTCTAATTTCAATAACCAACAATAGTTAGTAACAAAATAAAACAAGTAATACCAGAAGTAACTCAACGATCAAATGCTCAACAAAACATGATTTCTGAAAATAGTTCTACCTTTGAAGTACATCAATGAAAACCCAAATCGTTTATCGAAGTTGCCAAGAATATAAGTAAGTTGAAAACAGTAATTTTCCCAAAAATCCTTTTCACAATAAATAAGCTGTTTCATTTTCTTTCCAGATGGCCAGTGAAAAATGCATCATTATGCCCATAGACCAGTATGTGAGAGAAGTCATGAATAACGTGATACTGTACGACATGAGAAAAATACATCTCTATGCATATATGTCATGTGTGCATGTCAATGCAATGTATCTCAGTGATAATACCATATGCATACTCTCAGAGTATCAATTCACTCAGTCCTCCCCATCACTCAGTCCTCACAGTCACTCAATCCTCCTAATCGCTCGGCACTCAACACTCGCACTCAGTAGGTACGTGCACTCACTGGGGGTGTGTATAGACTCCGGAGGGGCTCCTTCAGCCCAAGCACTATAAACCGCACGGACAACTCACGTGTTGTACGGACAACTCACGTGCTATAGTATAAATATCTGGATTCGCACGGACAACTCACGTGCTATATAAATCCTATAAGGCCTGCTGCTGGCGGGCAACTGCGATCCACATAATAATAATGTAAATAAAGCCAACATGGCCTGCTGCGGCGTGCAGTCCGATCCTAAAAATATCTTCACAGTCAGGCCCTCGGCCTCCCTCAGTCATCAATCTCTCCAGTCTCTCTCTCATGGGCTCACAATGTCATGAAAATAGCCCGAAAATGATGATATGATGTATCAATAAATAACAACAGAGATTGAGATATGATATGTAATGAAATGAATATGACTGAGTATGAATTTTTAATTTACAACAAATAATTCATAGCAATATGACCTTTGTGGGTTCCAATAATTCTGGCACATAGCATCAACATGATTTTTAATATGATTCTCAGCTCAATTTCTTTAACATATAAAACTGCATGGAAAATGCCAAGATTATTTGACAACAAAATTCCACAGAACAATTACGTCACAATTTGTATGGTGCACGCCCACACGCCCGTCACCTAGCATGTGCGTCACTTCCAAACAATTCACATAATCTGTATATACAGGGTTCATAACCTCAGCTCCAAGATTAGAAGAGTTACTTACCTTGAACAAGCCGAATCCAATGTCGAGCAAGCTAAATAATGCTCCAGAAATTCCATTATGCGCGTATCAACTTCCGAACGGCTCGAATCTAGTCACAATTAATTTGTTTCAGTCAACACAAATTATAGGAATTTATTCTATATCAAATACTAATTTTTTCACAAAATCCAAAATTACACTCAAAAATTGCCTGTGGGGCCCTCATTTCGGAACCCGATAAAAGTTATAAAATATGAACACCCCTTCAACCACGAGTCTAACCATATAAATTTTACTCAAATCCGACATCAACTCGACCCTCAAAACTTCAAATTACACCAAGAGGGTTTTTCACAATTTTCCCACTTAATTCACCAATTAAATGTTAAAAACAATCGTGGATTCGGGTAATTTGACCAATATTTAGTTAAGAACACTTACCCCGATGTTTTCCTTAAAACTCTCCCAAACATCGCCTCTTCTCGAGCTCCAAATCGGTAAAAATAGAAAATGGGATGAAGTCCCATTTTCAGAACTTAAACTCTCTGCCCAGTCATTTCTTCTATGCGATCGCAGACCAAGTACCGCGATCGCGAAGCACAACATTTCCACTACCCAAAATAACCCTATGCGATCGCGGACAAGGTTATGCGATCGCGAAGACCAAAATACACTGCCTCCAAAACGTCTCTACGCGACCGCACCATATCACACGTGAACGCGAACCACGAGCTTCCCAGGCCTACGCAATCGCCGATGGCCCACGCGTTCGCATAGAACAATGCTCGCGAACCCCAGCTGCCTCACCTCCTCTTCGCGAACGTGGCTTGATCCATGTGTTCGCAATGCATTCCTTCTTTCGAGTTACGCGATCGCGGTCTTCCCCACGCGATCGCATAAAACAAAACTTAGCAGTCCCCAATTAACCCTATGCGATCGCAGACTTTCTCATGCGATCGCGTAGAAGGAAACTAGATACAGATATCAGAAAATTTTCAGCAAAATTCCAAGTCCAAGAATTGATCCGTTAACCGTCCGAAACTCACCCAAGGCCTCCAGGACCTCAACCAAATACACCAACAAGTCCTAAAACATCATACAGACTTAGTCGAAGCCTCAAATCACATAAAAACACAAATTGCACCTCAAATCAAAATCTATGAACTTTGAACTTTCAAATTCTATATCTTGTTTTTACGACCCAAAATCTCACCACATGCGTCATGATGGAACTTAGTCTCTAAGACTAGGTAAGCCGATTACAATTACAGTTCAAGTTTGTTTTTAATAATCGAAACCAACAACGAAAATAAATATAACACCTTCCCAAGACTGGTAATACTGAGTCACGAACTCTAACTGAATACATGCAATGATCTCAAAGATCGAGTATACAATATTGTTTGAATAATAGTTGACAGTACAATAAAATGGAAAGAATTCAAGGGACTGCGACGACCAAGCAGCTCTACCTTGAATCGTTGCGATCAATACACTAACTTTGCCGAGTCCGATATCTCAAATACTTGGCTCTGCACAAAAATATGCAAAAGTGTAGTATGAGTACACCACAGTTGGTACCCAGTAAGTATCAAGACTAACCTTGGTAGAGTAGTGATGAGGTACAGTCAAGACACTCACTAGTCAAATAACCTGTGCACTACGGCATACAACGATATTAGAAAACAGATAACAGTGATAACAACAATAATCAACTGGTGATATAAACAGCAAAGCAGCAAGAACACCATAAATATTTCTCACACGAATAATAAAGTCAAGTACCACCAATTAAGCAAGCCCTTCAAAATATACATCTTATCTACAAGTTTTCCAAAAAAACAATCTTGCGAATACGAATCTTTCAAACAAATATCTCCCAATATAATCCTTTCAAACAAATATTTTCAAATATAATTCTTTCAAATAAAACCCTTCGAATATAATTCTTTTAAATAGAAACCTTTCAAATGTAATTCTTTTAAATACAACATTTCAAATATAGTTTTTTTCAAATAAAGACCTTTCGAATATAGTTTCTTTTAAGTAAAACATTTGATTGACACCTCACCTTATAATCCTACAAATATCGGGTCTCTACTCACTTTCATATCTCTCGGCACCTCGTGCCCATATTTCTATCACAACTGTACAGTCAATTCACAAGGCAGAAGACATAATAATTTAATGAAATGACTAAGAAGTGAACGACAAGAATTTACAGATAAGTAACAGCACAACAAATAGAGATAAACAACAGGGGTGCTCCCGAGGTAATGCCTCGTAAACCCAAATGTAAATGCTCAATAGGGGGATCTCCTGAGGTACCGCCTCATAGTCCCAAAATAAATATGCAAGACAGGGGGATCTCCCTAGGTACCGCCTCATAGTCCCAAAATAAATATGCTAGACAGGGGGATCTCCGGAGGTTCCGCCTCGTAGTCCCAAAATAAATATGCAAGGAAGTGGGATCTCCCAAGGTACCGCCTTGTAGTCCCGAAGTAAATATGCAAGAGAGGGGGATCTCCCGATGTACCGCCTCACAGTCCCAAAGTAAATATACAGTATAGGGGGATCTCCCGAGTAAACGCCTCGTAGTCCCAAAGTAAATATGCATCAACAGACTGCATTACAAGTGCTTAAATATCACAACATATCACAAATTGTACATCAAGTGCTCAAATATTATAACATATTAAAAATTGCACATCAAGTGCTCAAATGTTACAACTTGCCACAGAAATCAACAATGTATTATTTTCCATAATAAGGAGCCCATGGCTCAACCATAATATGCACAAAATCATAACAAAATATTCGGGAGTGAACAACTCAACAAAATAATATTTCATAATTTAACACTTTGTCTCAGTATGATTTACGGCCTTTATAACTCAATGCCAATTTCAACAACATGAACTGAAAAGTAATTCATCAAGGAACAACGCTTCTTTAATCCAAAATTTTGGCAGATAGATTAATGTCTCATTTTAAAATTATTTAATAAATTATTTGCAAATGAATAATCCATAATGAAAATATCTCCAGAAAATATCAACTCAACAAAAACACGAGATTCACATAAAATCAAGGTGGCAATCACACCAAATCATCATATAAAAATAAATTCAACAAACAAAGATTTATGCATGACAAATAGAGGATTTAATAAGTGCCAATAATTTCCAATTTAGTACATAAGGGCGTCTAAGAATTTTAGCCGATATAATTTGCACATATAAATCAAGTACGTACTCGTCACCTCGCGTACATGGTTTTCAATTATATAGTTTTCCACATAAGACTTAATGCCTAAGGGGTAATTTCCCCACTCAAAGTTAGGCAAGATACTTACCTTTTTGAAGTTATGCCGATATTCCAAAATCGCCTTCTTGTTTGAATTGACCTCCGGACTGCTCAAATCTAACCAAAATTAATTGTATAACTTCATTAGAATTCATCGGAAACAATTCCGGATAATAAAACATCGACTTAAAAATTTATTCTAAAGGGTCAACAAAAGTCAACGCGCGCCTCTCCGAACCCGACATAATTTTCATGAAATCCGAACACCCTTTCTGATACGAGTTCAACCATACCAATTTTATCAAAATCCGACTCTGAATCGATATTCAAATCCCAAAAATTTATTTTTATGAAATTTCTACAATTTCCCCCAAATTTCCATCTCAAAATACTGATTAAATGATGAAAGCACTGATATATTCATGTATGTTAACCAAATCTGAGTTAGAATCACTTACCCCGATGAATTTCTTGAAAATCCCACAAAATATCGCCACAAATCGAGCTCCCAAAGTCCAAAAATAAAATAATACCCTAACCCTCGGCTATATAGTATCGCGTCTGATCTCCCAATGTGCGGTCCGCACATTTTCATGTTCTGCAATCGCACTTCACTGTGACAGCTTATCAGGCTTCAGTAAAATGCCCATAACTTTCTGTACAAATGTCCAAATGATTCGTTCTAAATCTTTCTGGAAACTAGATTCAAAGGGCTACCACTTTTGTTTATGAATCCTCTCAAATTCATTGTGGATTAAAAGATATAAGCCTTCGAAGTCGGACCATCGAACCTGCAGAACCTCTGATGTGCGGCCGCACATAAAATTGTGCGGTCCGCACTTTTCCTCTAGAGTGCAGCCGCACACAAAAATTATGCGGTCCACACTTGTCCTGTGCGGTCCACACTTTTCCTCTAAAGTACGACCACACTCAAAAATGTGCTGTCCGCACTTTTCCTCCACGGTCTGCACTTTTCCAAAAGTTTCAGAACAACATTAGAGTGCCGAAATGCCCGGACATCGCTCAAAACTCATCCCGAAACTCACCGAGCCACTTGGGATCCCATTCAAATATACCAACAATTTCTATAACATAACTCGGACTTACTCGATTACTCAAATCACATCAAACAACATCAAAACGACGAATCGCACCTCAAATCCAAATCTATGAACTTTGAACTTTCAAATTCTATATCTTGTGCCGAAACACATCAAATCAATCCGGAATGAATTCAAAATTTTGCACACAAGTCATAAATGACATAACGGGGCTATGAAAATTTTCAGAACTGGATTTCGACCCCGATATCAAAATGTCAACTCCCCGATCAAACTTTCCGAAAATTCAATTTTCACCATTTCAAGCCAAATTCCACTACGAACTTTCAAATAATTTTTCGGATACGCTCCTAAGTCCAAAATCACCATACGGAGCTATTGGAATCATCAGAATTAGAATCCGAGGTTGTTTACACCTAAGTCAAATCTCCGCTCAACTATTTTCATTTAAGCTTCAAAAATGAGAATTGTTCTTTTAATTAAATTCCAAATCTTCCGAAAATTAAACTCGACAATACCTGCGGGTCATAATACATATTACGAAACTGTTCGAGACCTTAAGTCACTGAACGGGGTGTTAATTCTTAAAACAACAAGTCGGGTCATTACATTCTCCCCGTATTAAACATACGTTCGTTCTCGAACGTGCCAAGAATTATTTCGATGACATTAGATTACTGAGTGCATTATTTAACATATACTCATGGGTGATTCTACGTCACCGTAAATTTAACAGGGGTTCGACAACATCATCTCAGTGGAGATTATTTCTTTTATTCACACTCATAAACCTTTAAGCCAATTCCTTACACTCCAAATAAATTTCAAATTCCTTACATCAACACACGATGTTAGTCTCAACCGGCTGTAGCAATTCGTGCCTATGCACACATCATACATATGTCCATAACCACATCTCTGGTCATAATAGTTGTTTATAATTAATTTCAACATCCTCAATTAATCTCATCTTAAACAAAATCTCATATCTAATTTTCACAACACTGACGGCAGCACACGAGGCATGAAGACCTCATAGTTATTTACCCAAATTATTGGGTCATATTTAATGCCACCTAGGTACTTATCTCGTAGGCTAAAACTCAATAATTACAACACGAATATGGCAAATTATGCATAGAGGAATTCATACAAGAATTTTTTTCAAATAAGCCTAACATACATGACTCCCTATAAGTACTATAGTACAAATTTAATTTCACAAGGGAGAATTTAAACACATAAATTTGCATCACAAGGATCTCATCCTTATATAACTTTCACCGTGACTCGTAGCCCGGTTTAAAGATATCAAATCATATTAAAATGCGAGGATCTCGTCCTCAACTCCGAATCACAAGTATTTTGCACATCGTGCCAATCGAAATTTTCAATTTCCTCTCTTTCTTCTTTTCAATAAATTTTATAAATAATATTCACAACACATAATGAACCCCCATTCCAATAGGGCATATAATTCATAAAACTGAAATCAATTATTCCGAAATCACATCAAAACCTTATATAGAGAGTATTATAAAGTCACTTTTGGACTTATAGTCCTCAATGGTGTACAAAATAAAAATGATAGACACGGGCTAACACCATCAAATCTCCCAACGGGATAAACACATAAATAGGTTTCGAAATTATGAAGCTCAACCATAAGTGGAGCATAATAGGAGGACTCGCCTCGATACTCAGAACCGAATCAAACTAAGGAAAATATTCCCTTATAACAAATTAGGATCGTACCTGTAACGACACCATCTGCTATAGAAGCCTCAGCCATACCATATCAATTATATCAATGGGTCGGGCCTTCCCTTCTAGGGCACCCTCTACCCGCATGTCCTCTACCCCTAACTGACTGTGCAAGTGAGGTAGTAATTGGAATAGAGCTTGTAGCCTAAGTATTCTGATGAAATCTGCCTCTCCCAAGTCTGGGACAATCTCTCGTGATATGCCTAGTATCACTGCTCATACTGAGTCTATGCCAGATAACTGGAATAACCATTATAGGAACCATGTGTCGGTGGTGCATTAAAAGAACTTACTGGAGTACTCCGAGTATTCTGAAATTGTTTCCATGACCCCGTTGATACTGAAATGTAGAATTATTAAGGATAGGGGAATACCGCAAGTCCCAGCATCATCCCATACAAATCTCAACCCTTAATCATATAAAAGATTCGGAGAACCTTTCAATACCACATAAATACATCTCAGGCCAAAACTGATATAACACGTGACCTCGCAATCTGATCATTGATAGTGGATTACCCTCACTTGGCGCGAAGCCATAGGACACATTTCGATGATCCACAATACTAACCTCCATAGCTCGTATGGCATCGTTCATAAGACACCTCAAGCTATTTATTTGGCTCATGTCATCCTCGTGACAGTTAAACTCTCTTCCTCTAGTGTCTTAGCTGCTAGTATGTACCCTTCGCTAAATAGAAATCTCATACGAACCACATAGTCTCTAATACCTCCAACTATCTTTAGATCTACATCCACCTCGTGACCCTACCACGATTGTGACAATTAGGCAACTAATTAAACCTTCTTAAGATCGTACTTATCAACCAGGTATTAGAACCTGTTGCACCCCATGTGCATAACTGAATGATCTCTCAATACTTCTGCATCCTCGATCTGGATGACACATGGTAACAATGGTTGAGCAACCCTGTTTCCCTTATAACCCCTCTGTAGTATCACGAACCATTGGCGCATAGTTGATACCGAGTGTGCAATGTCATACACGAGTGGATGCAATAGAGATACAAAGGCTCAAATTCCACAATCAATAAATCCGCACGACAGGAATGAAAGAAGTGGAAATTTCCTAACAGTTCTGTAGCCTCTCGAAGATAAGTACAGACGTCTCCGTACCGATCCTCAAGACTCTACTAGACTTGTTCATGAATCGTAGAACCTATGAACCTAGAGCTCTGATACCAACTTGTCATGACCCAAAATCCCACCACAGGCGTCGTGATGGCACTTAGTCTCTAAGACTAAGTAAGCCGATTATAATTACAATTCAAGCCAAAATATTTTTTAAAATAGATAATCGAAACCAGAAATAATTATAACACCTTCCCAAGATTGGTAATACTGAGTCATGAACTCTAACTGAATACATGCAATGATCTTAAATATCGAATATACAATACTATTTGAATAAGAGTTGATAGTACAATAAAATGGAAAGACTCCAAGGGACTGCGACGACCAAACAGCTCTACCTTGAATCCTTGCGATCAACACACTAACTCTGCTCGAGTTCGATATCTCCAATACCTGGCTCTGCACAAAAATATGCAGAAGTGTAGTATGATTACACCACAATCGGTACCCAGTAAGTATCAAGACTAACCTCGGTAGAGTAGTGACAACGTACAGTCAAGACACTCACTAGTCAAATAACTTGTGCATTACGGCTGTGATGACCCAAAATGTCATCTTTAAATTTGATAATTAATTCTGTGTTTTAAGACCTCGAAAAGCACTATTTATCACTCTTCGACTTGTGTGCGTAGTCCGTGCAATTTTCCGAAAATCTTTTATGTGAAACATGGATTAAAATGTGCAATAGAGCTTTAAAACTCAATTGAGTTGACTTTGGTCAATATTTTGAGCAAACGGACACGGATCAGTA
The DNA here is from genome assembly GCF_000715075.1 of Nicotiana tabacum. Classification (NCBI taxonomy): domain Eukaryota; kingdom Viridiplantae; phylum Streptophyta; class Magnoliopsida; order Solanales; family Solanaceae; genus Nicotiana; species Nicotiana tabacum. The sequence goes on along the minus strand of NC_134096.1, from coordinate 93,629,947 downwards.
TTTGGATAGTTCTGGTAGGTTTGTATTGTGATTTGGGACTTGGGCGTATGCCCGGAATTGAATTCCGAGGTTCCTAGCCCGAGATGTGGAATTTTGACGAAAAATTAAAAGTTTGAAAGTTTGATGATTTTAAGAATTGACCGATAATTGGTCTTGTTGATACCGGGTAGGTATTGTGGTTCCGTAGCCCGGTACAAGTCCATTATAATATTTATGAATTGTCTGTCAAATTTGGTGAGAAACAGAGTTGATTTGGTGTCCGATTCGTAATTCTATGTGTTAAATTGGTGTTTTGATCGTGCGAGCGAGTTCGTATGAGGTGTTTGGACTTGTGTGCATGTTTGGTTTGGAGCCCCGAGGGCTCAGGTGAGTTTCGGATAGCCTACGGACCATTTGAACTTTGAGAATATTCTGGTTTTTACCTTCTGTTGTCATCTGGTGCATTGTGCTTCGCGATCGCGAAGCCATTACTGCGATTGCGAAGAGGAAATTTTGAGTCGTGAGTTTTACCCTTCGTGTTTGCGAAGATAGGCACGCGATCGCGGAAAGTAAACTCCCAGTGCACTGCGAACGCGAGGGCCAAGCTACGATCACGTAGAAGGAAGGAAGGCAAAAGCTAGGCACATCAATTGTGCTACGCGATCGCACAAGTAAGTACGCGATCGAGTAAGGATGAGAAAAGGTACTCTGCGATCGCATGACCATTTACGCAATCGCGTAGAGTTAAAAATCTGGGCAGCAAAAATGTGCTTCGCGATCGCGAAGCCATTCCCGCGATTGCGAAGAGTAAAATGGACCTGGGAAAAAGTTGTTCTACGCGATTACGAAGGAATTTCCGCGATCGCGATGAGTAAAAATCCGGACAAACAGAACTTAAGTTCTGGAAATGGGATTTCGACCCATTTTCCACCATTTTCGATTTTTAGCTCGGGTAAGACGGATTTTGGGCGATTTTCACTAGAAAACATTGGGGTAAGAGTTCCTTATCCTATATTGATTATATTTCATGATTCCATACTCATTTATATCATGAATCCATGAATTTATGGAAGAAAAATTAGATTTTTATAAAATCTTCCAAATATGTAAAATGAAGATTTGAAAGCCAATCCGATGTCGGAATTCGATAATTTTTGTATGGTTGAACTCGTGTCGGAACGAGTGTTCGGATTTCGTGAGTTTTTTGGGATTCGAGATGTGGGTCTCACTGTTGATTGTTTTAAAAATGAATTTAGGATTTTTATCCGAAAAATTAGTAAATTTATATGGAATTAATTCCTACAATTTGTATTGAATATATCAAATTGTTTATGACTAAATTTGAGGATTTCAGACACTAATTCGCGAGGCAAGGGTGTATTGGAAATTTGAAATTTAGTTGCGAAGCGAGGTAAGTGTCGTGGTTAACCTTGACTTGAGGGAATAGTACCCTTAAATTATTTGTTATGTGAGATTCATGTGAATCACGTATAGGCAAGGTGACGAGTGTCTATACGTAGTCAAATTAATTGTTTGCATAATTATTTGAAAAATCATAAATCGTTTTTAAACATGAATGAATTATTATATTAATTATTTCACTCATATTCCTTGTTAAATATTAATTCTTGAATTCCTGCAATAATTGTTACATGCTTATTTGATTTATGTATCTTTATTGCTACTTGACACTTAGCATATTAAATATTAAACTGCATATTTTCTCCCTGATTTCCACAATAAATTGTTACTTGTCATTGTTTGTTTCATAAATAAATCATAATTATTGTATGCTTGTTGTTTTATAATTTCATATTAATTGTTGCATTTATTGGGGCAATTTCTTTTATAAGAATTGAAAAATGAATATATTGGAGGAGCGGGTTGCACGCTGTAACGGAAATGAAAATGAATATATATTGAGGGATCGGGTTGCACGCCGCAATAGACTTATTAAAAGTTCATATTGGGGAATCGGGTTGCACGCCGCAACAGACTTATTAAAAGTCCATATTGGGGGATCGGGTTGCACGCCGTAATAGGTTTGTTTAAAAGTCTATATATATTGGAGGATCGGGTTGCACGCCGCAATAGACTTGATTAAAAATAAATATATTGGAGGAGCGGGTTGTACGCCGCAATAAAATTGGAAAATGAATATATTGTGGGAGCGGGTTGCACGCTGCAATGGAAATTGATTGAAATAATAATTGGTTATGACTGCTGAGTTGGCTTCAACTATTAAAAATGAGTTACCTGATTTATTTCTATTATTGTAGTTATTACTATTATTGCGTACATGTTAATGTAAGTGGCCCGCCTTAGCCTCATCACTACCTCGTCGATTTTAGGCTCGGCACTTACCAGTACATGAGGTCGGTTTTACTGATACTACACTCTGCACTTCTTATGCAGATTTCAGAGTTGGTCCCAGCGGCGTACCATAGAGTTGCTCGGATTTCAGCTATTCAGAGAAGACTTGAGGTATAACTGCACAACGTCCGCAGTTCTGAAGTCCCCATCTACCTTATTTTAGTTGTGTGTTTGCTTTTAGACAACTTTATTTTATCCAGACCTGTATTTGTATTATTCTAGAAGCTCGTGCACTTGTGACACCAATTCTGGGATGGTATTTAGACATCACTATTTTTATGAATTAATCACTACATTTCAAACTTTACTTCCACGTTGATTTTTTTGTTATTAATTAATTTACAATTGTTTAAAAATGGCTAATCTTATTCTAACGTTGGCTTGCCTAGCAAGTGAAATGTTAGGCGCCATCACGGTCCAGAAGGTGGGAATTTTGGATCTGTGCACTACGGCATACAACGATATTAGAAAACAGATAACAGTGATAACAACAATAATCAACTGGTGATATAAACAGCAAAGCAGCAAGAACACCATAAATATTTCTCACACGAATAATAAAGTCAAGTACCACCAATTAAGCAAGCCCTTCAAAATATACATCTTATCTACAAGTTTTCCAAATAAAAATCTTACTAATACGAATCTTTCAAACAAATATCTCCCAATATAATCCTTTCAAACAAATATTTTCAAATATAATTCTTTCAAATAAAAACCTTTCGAATATAGTTTCTTTCAAGTAAAACCACCGGTTGACACCTCACCTCATAATACTAAATATCTCGGGTCTCTGCCCACTTTCATATCTCACGGCACCTTGTGCCCATATTTCTATCACAACCGTACAGTCAATTCACAAGGCAGAAGACATAATAATTTAATGAAATGACTGAGAAGTGAACGACGAGAATTTACAGATAAGTAACAGCACGGCAAATAGAGATAAACAACAGGGGTGCTCCCGAGGTAACGCCTCGTAAACCTAAATGTAAATGATCAACAGGGGGATCTCCCGAGGTACCGCCTCGTAGTCCCAAAATAAATATGCAAGACAGGAGGATCTCCCGAGGTACCACCTCGTAGTCCCAAAGTAAATATGCTAGACAGGGGGATCTCCCAAGGTACCGCCTCGTAGTCCCAAAATAAATATGCAAGGCAGTGGGATCTCCCGACGTACCGCCTCGTAGTCCCAAAGTAAATATGCAAGAGAGGGGGATCTCCCGATATACCGCCTCATAGTCCCAAAGTAAATATGTAGTATAGGGGAATCTCCCGAGTAAACGCCTCGTAGTCCCAAAGTAAATATGCATTAACAGACTGCACTACAAATGCTCAAATATCACAACATATCACAAATTGCACATCAAGTGCTCAAATATTACAACTTGCCACAAAAATCAACAATACATTATTTTCCACAATAAGGAGCTCATTGCTCAACCATAATGTGCACAAAATCTTAACAAAATATTCGGGAGTGAACAACTCAACAAAATAATATCTCACAATTTAACACTTTGCCTCAGTATCGGCCTTTATAACTCAATACCAATTTCAACAACATGAACTAGAAAGTAATTCATCAAGGAACAATGCCTTCTTTAATCCAAAATTTTGGCAGATAGATTAATGTCTCATTTTAAAATTATTTAATAAATTATTTGCAAATGAATAATCCATAATGAAAATATCTCCAGAAAATATCAACTCAACAAAAACACGAGATTCACATAAAATCAAGGTGGCAATCACACCAAATCATCATATAAAAATAAATTCAACAAACAAGGATTTAGGCATGACAAATAGAGGATTTAATAAGTGCCAATAATTTCCAATTTAGTACATAAGGGTGTCTATGAATTTTAGCCGATATAATTTGCACATATAAATCAAGTACGTACTCGTCACCTCACGTATATGGTTTTTAATTACACAGGTTTTCACATAAGACTCAATGCCTAATGGGTAATTTCATCACTCAAGGTTAGGCAAGATACTTACCTTTTTGAAGTTATGCCGATATTCCAAAATTGCCTTCTTGCTTGAATTGACTTCCGGACCGCTCAAATCTAACCAAATTAATTGTATAACTTCATTAGAATTCCTCGAAAACAATTCCGGATAATAAAGCGTCGACTTAAAAATTTATTCTAAAAAGTCAACAAAAGTCAACGCGGGGCCCGCCTCTCAGAACCCGACATAATTTTCATGAAATCCGAACATCCATTCCGATACGAATTCAACATACTAATTTTATCCAAATCCGACTCCGAATCGGTATTCAAATCCCAAAAATTTATTTTTATGAAATTTCTACAATTTTCCCCAAATTTTCATCTCAAAATACTGATTAAATGATGAAAATAATGATATATTCATGTATGTTAACCAAATCTGAGTTAGAATCACTTACCCCGATAAATTTCTTGAAAATCCCATGAATAATCTCCACAAACCGAGCTCCCAAAGTACAAAAATGAAATAATACCCTAACCCTAGGCTATATAGTACCACGTCTGATCTCTCAATGTGCGGTCCGCACATTTTCAAGTTCTGCGGCCGCACAATTTTGAGTGCGACGGCACTTCACTGTGACATCTTACCAGGCTTCAGTAAAATACACATAAATTTCTAGACAAATGTTCAAATGATTCGTGCTATACTTTTCTGGAAACTAGATTCAAAGTGCTACAACTTTCGATTTTGAATCATCTCCAAATTTATTGTGGATTAAAAGATATAAGCCTCCGAAATCGGAACATCGAACCTGCAGAACCCCTGATGTGCGGCCACACACAAAATTGTACGGTCCGCACTTTTCCTCTAGAGTGCGGCCGCACACAAAATTGTGCGGTTCGCACTTTTCCTCTGAAGTGCGGCCGCACTCAAAATTGTGCGGTTCACACTTTTCCTCTACGGTCCGCACTTTTCCAAATGTTCCAGAACAACATTAGAGTGCCGAAATGCCCGGACATCGCTCAAAACTCATCCCGAAACTCACCGAGCCACTCGGAATCCCATTCAAATATACCAACAATTTTCATAACATAACATGGACCTACTCGAGGCCTGAAATCATATCAAACAATATCAAAACGATGAATCGCACCTCAAATCAAAATCTATGAACTTTGAACTTTCAAATTCTATATCTTGTGCCGAAACACATCAAATCAATCCGGAATGACTTCAAATTTTGCACACAAGTCATAAATGACATAACGGAGCTATAAAAATTTCCAGAACTGGATTTCGACCCCGATATCAAAAAGTCAACTCCCGGCCAAACTACCCAAAAATTTAATTTTCACCATTTCAAGCCAAATTCCACTACGGACTTTCAAATAATTTTTCAGACACGCTTCTAAGTCCAAAATTACCATACGGAGCTATTGGAATCATCAGAATTCGAATCCGAGGTCATTTACACATAAGTCAAATCTTCGATCAACTCTTTTTCATTTAAACTTAAAAAATAAGAATTGTTCTTTTAATTAAATTTCGAATCTTCCGAAAATCAAACTCGACCACACCCGCGGGTCATAATACATATTACGAAGCTGATCGAGACCTTAAGTCATTTAACGGGGTGTTAAGTCTTAAACCGACAAGTTTGGTCGTTACACTTGTGCCGAAACACATCAGTTTGCACACAAGTCATAAATAACATAACGAAACTATTTCAATTTTTAGAATCGGATTCCGACCCCGATATCAAAAAGTCAACTCCCTGGTCAAACTTTTCAAAAATTTAACTTTCGCCATTTCAAGCCTAATTCCACTACGGTCCTCCAAATAATTTTTTGGACACGCTACTAAGCCCAAAATCACCATACAGAGCTATTAGAATTATCAGAATTCAAATCTGAGGTCGTTTACACATAAGTCAACATGCGGTCAACTTTTTCAGCTTAAGTTTTCAATTATGAGACTAAGTGTCTCATTTCACTCCAAAATCCTTCCGGACCCGAACCAACTAACCCGGTAAGTTATAAAATAACTGTAAAGCATAAATTGAGGAGTAAATGGGGGAACGTGGGTTGTAATAGTCAAAACGACCGGTCGGATCGTTACAATGTATATGGTGATAAAACTATGTCGTGCATTCCATAAACTTTTTCTTAAGTGCTCCTTCGCTATGTTGCATCCTCTCCAGATGAAACATGGAATCTTAAGATTTATTTTGACTGAATTAAATGTTAATGTCTCATAAATGTCTTAAGTTTAGACAAGTTCTAAAAATTTTGCCGATCATTCGCACTTTATACATTATTTGTCTGAGATAAAATAAATAATCTTTTTAGGCTAATCATTGAGATATGTTATATAGTTGATTATTACGGAATAGAGTTGATTAAGGGAGGACGTGGAGAGAAGAATTTAGTGAGATTTTGATGAGGTGTGGAATATTTTGACATTTTTTGCATACGAAATGATAGATCATACTGTTTCGCTTGAGGACTTGACTTACATAATACAATCACCTCCATTTGTTTTTGGATCTTAGATCTTGGATTGGCTAGAGGTTTGGAGATCTAAGGCACCAGAGGTAATCCGATCCTCTTTGCTAATGTTTAGTTTAATGATGTTTTATTGTAACGACCTGACTTGTCGTTTTAAGAATTTAAGCCCCGTCTGGCAGCATAAGGCCCTGAGCAGCTTCTTATTATGTGTATTGATTGCGTGCGTGGTTGAATTCAGTTACCGGATGATTCGGAGTGATTTGGGACATTTGGTCCCCAAAACGGAAGCTTAAGTCTTATGATTTTTACCGAAGTCGGAACTGTATGAAGACGACTCCGGAATGAAATTTTGATGATGTCAATAGCTCCGTATGGTAATTATAGACTTAGGAGCGTGTCCGAAAAATTATTTGGAGGTCTGTAGAGAAATTCGGCTTGAAATGACGAAAGATGAATTTTTGGGAAGTTTGACCGAGGGGTTGACTTTTTGATATCGGGGCCGGAATCCGATTCTGGAAATTGGAATAGCTTCGTTATGTCAATTATGACTTGTGTGCAAAATTTGAAGTCATTCCAGATTGATTTGATGTGTTTCGGCACAAGATATAGAATTTGAAATTTCAAAATTCATTAGGCTTGAATTGGGGTATGATTCGTGGCTTTGATGTTGTTTGATGTGATTTGAGGCCTCGAGCAGGTTCGTGATATATTTTGGAACTGGTTGGTACGATTGGACGGGGTCCCGGGGGCCTTGGGCTTGATTCGGGGTGGTTCCGGACCAAGTTTGGGTGTTTTGATGCTGCTAGTTGCTGGTTCTGGTGTTGTTCTTCGCATTCGCTAGGAGCCTCTCGCATTCGCAAAGAAAGATTTTGCTGTTGGGACTTTGTTCTTCGTGTTCGCGAAGAAGAAAATTTTGCTGTTCGTCTTTTGACTTTAGAGGCTCATATCTCACAGTCTATAAGGAATTTGGAGATGACCAAAAATAAAAGTTGTAGCCCTTTGTGTTTTGTTTTCAGAAAGATAAACCATTTGGCATTTGGAGTTTTTTTTACCAAAGTTATGGTGGATACACTACAAGCTCTTTTGGAAGAGTTTTGAAATCTCTGTTGCACAAGGCTGACTTTGGAAGCTTATATTTCACAATATATAAGGAAAAGGGAAATGAGCAACAAATGAAAGTTATAGCCCTGTGAGTTTAGTTTCTAGAAAGTTAGACCATTTGGAATTTGGAGATTTGTACGAAAAGTTATGACCGTTATACTAGAGGCTGGTTGAGAAGAGTTTGAAAATGGTTGTTGGAGAAATTGTTCATCGCGAACGCGAGGGAAGGGTCGCGAACGTGAAGAACAAATCCCTGGGCAGCAGAATAAAGTCCAAATTTGTCTCATTCTTCCATTTTTGGATCAAGGAACCTCGGGTGAAGTGATTTTTCGAGTGTTTCAAGGGAAACGTTGGGGTAAGAATTTCTAACTTGATTTTGGTTAAATTACATGAATCTATTGTTCTTTTTATCACTAAATTAGTGAATTGGGTTGAAAATGATAGAAATCCTCTAGACTTTAATTTAAGATTTGAAGGGCGATCCGTTATCGAAATTTGATAGTTTTGGTATGGTTGAACTCGTATCGGAATGAGTGTTCGGATTTCGTAAAAAGTTTGTCGGGTTCCGAGGGGCGAGCCCCGCGCTGACTTTTTAGAATAAAATTTTAAGTTGGTATTTTATTATCCGGAATTATTTTTGATGAATTTTAATGAAGTGATACAATTAATTTGGATAGATTTGAGGTGTCCGGAGATCAATTCAAGCAAGAAGGCGATTTTGGAATACCGTCACAACTTCAATAAGGTAAGTGTCTTGCTTAACCTCGAGTGGAGGAAATACCCCTTAGGCATTGATTATTATGTGCAAATTGTGTAATTAAAAACCATGTACACGAGGTGACGAGTACGTACTTGGTTTATATGTGCAAACCATGTACGTACTTATGTATTAAGTTGGAAATTATTGGCACTTATTAAATCCTCTATTTGTCATGCCTAGATCCATGTTTGTTGAAATTATTTTTATATGATGATTTGGTGTGATTGCCACCTTGAATTTATGTGAAATATTATTTTGTTGAGTTGTTCACTCTCGGATATTTTTGTTAAGATTTTTGTGCATATTATGGTCAAGACATGGGGCTCCTTATTGTGGAAAATGATGTATTGTTGATTTTCGTAGCAAGTTATAATATTTGAGCACTTGATGAGCCATTTATGATATATGAGCACTTGATGTGCAGTTGTTGAAATCATATTTACTTTGGGACTACGGAACGGTATTCTGGGAGATCCCCCTACCTTGCATATTTACTTTGGGACTACGGAACGGTATTCCGGGTGATCCCCCTACCCTGCATATTTACTTTGGGACTGCGGGACGGTATTTCGGGAGATCCCCCTACCTTGCATATTTACTTTGGGACTACGGAACGGTATTCCGGGAGATCCTTCTGCCATGCATATTTACTTTGGGACTACGGAACGGTATTCTGGGAGATCCCCCTGCCCTGCACATTTACTTTGGGACTACGGAACGGTATTCCGGGAGATCCTCCTGTCTTGCATATTTATTTTTGGGACAACGAGACGGTACCTCGGGAGATCCCCCCTGTCTTGCATATTAACTTTTGGGACTACGAGGCGGTACCTCGGGGGTGCCCTTTGTTGATATTTTTCTATGGATAAACTTACCTTTGGTATTTTATTTTTCCGTGACATGTAAATTCTTGTGTTCTTCCGTGATGTATTATTTGATTTTATTATGTGTTTTGCATTCCTTGTTGTATTGTATTGGCTTTGGCTCCTTATACAAGACTCTACAGATTTGTGTTTATGATTTTTACTGGTTTTCGAGAATTGAGTTGTTTTGAATAAAAGAAATTGTTATTATATTTTAATTTAATAATATTTACATCATAATTAGTAGTTATAGGATGCTTCATTTTAATTAGAATATCATTTTCTTCACCCAAATGATTTCTAAAATAAATTCATTCCTTTGTTGATTTCCTACTTGATTTAAAGATTTTAACCTTACTTTAGTGAAAATAAATTGATCCTGCAGATCTTATATACATTGATATTTTGACACGTGAGTGATCCGTGTGATGGTGATAGAAATATGAGCACAAGGTGCCGTGAAAAAAATATGAAAGTGGGCTGAGACCCGTAATTTTTATGATTGTGAAATGAGGTGTCACATGGTGACTTTTACTTGAAAATATATTTATTGGAAAGTATTATATCCTGAAAATTATTATTTGAAAAACATATAGGCGAAAGAATTTATATTTGAAGGACTTGATTAATTGGTTGTACCTGTGTTCCTTATTTGTCTGAGCAATAATTATGATGTTCTTGTTGCATTATTGTTATATCACTGGTTGATTTTGTTGTTATCATTGCTAGTTATTTTCAGTATTATTTTGTATACTATATTGCACAGGTTATTATACTAGTGAGTGTCTTGACTGTACCTCGTCTCTACTCCACTGAGGTTAGTCTTGATACTTACTGGGTACCGACCGTGGTCTACTCATACTACACTTCTGCACATTTTTGTGCAGAGCCAGGTATTGGAGGTATCGGACCCGGACAGAGTTAGAGTGTGATCGCAAGGATTCAAGGTAGGGCTGCTTGGTCGTCGCAGTCCCTTGGAGTCTGTTCATTTCATTGTACTGTTAATTTTTAATCAAACAGTATTGTATATTTGGTCATCGTGATCATTTCATGTATTCAGCTAGAGTTCGTGACTCAGTACTACCAGTCTTGGGAGGTTGTATATTCTTATTTTTCCCGGTGTTAGTTTTGATTACTTATTTAATTAAAAAAATGGCTTCAAAAATATAATTGAAATCGGCTTACCTAGTATTAGAGACTAGGTGCCATCACGAAGCCTGTGGCGGGATTATGGGCTGTGACAAGTTGGTATCAGAGCTCTAGGTTCATAGGTTCTACGAGTCACGAACGAGTTTAGTAGAATCTTGCGGATCGGTACGGAGACGTTTGTACTTATCTTCGAGAGGTTATAGAGCTAGTAAGAAGAATTCACTTCTTTCATTCCTTATCGTGAGGCATTTATTCAGCTTGAAGCATATATCTTATGTTCTTTTGCATCCACTTGTGTATGAAATTGCACACTCAGTATCAACTATGCACCTACGATTTGTGATACTACCGAGGGGTTATAAGGGTGCCAGGTTTGTTCAATCATTGTTGCACATGTCGTCTAGATTGAGGATGCAGAAGTATTTAGAGATCATTCAGTTGTGCACATGGGGGTGCAGCAGGTTCTGACATTTGGTTAATAAGTATGATCTTAAGAAGGTTTAATTAATTGCCTAATCATCACAATGGTGGTAGGGTCACGAGGTGGATGTATATATGAAGATAGTTGGTGGTATTAGAGACTATGTAGTTCGTATGTGATTTCTATTTAGCGAAGGGTACATACTGGCAGCCAAGGCACTGGAGAAAGCGAGTTTAACTGTCACGCGGGTGACATGCGCCAAATAAATGGCTTGAGGTGTCTTATGACCGGTGAAGGTTAGTATTGTGGATCATCGGCATGTGTCCTATGGCTTCGCGCCAAGTGAGGGGAGTCCACTATTAACGATCAGATTGCGGGGTCATGTGTTATATCAGTTTTGGCCTAAGATGTATTTACGTGGTAATGAAAGGTTCTCCGAAACTTGTATATGCGTAAGGGGTGAGATTTGTATGGGATGATGCTGGGGCTTGCGGTATTCCTACGTCCTTAATAATTCTATATTTCAGTACCAGCGGGGTCACAACAATAATTTCAAAATATTCAGGGTGCTACAGTAAGTTCTTTTAATGCACTATCGGCACGAGGTTCTTACAGTGGTTATTCCAGTTAATACTCCACGTGCATGGTCTGTTAGAGGTGGAGGACATGCGGGTAGAGGGCGCCTAAGAGGTGGAGGCCCGACCCATTGTTATAATCGCTATGATTTTGGCTGAGGCCGATACACCAGATGGTGTCGTTACAGGTACGATCCTAATTTTGTTATAAGAGGATATTTTCCCTTAATTTGATTCGGTTCTGAATAGTGAGGTGAGTCCCCCTATTATGCTCCACTTATGGGTGAGCTTCGTAAATTTGTGACTCACCTATATGTTTATCCCTGTTGGGAGATTTAAATATGTGAGCCCGTGTCTGTCATTTTATTTTTGTGCACCATTTAGGGCTATAAGTCCAAAAGCAAAATTTTATTATTCATTACAGTGGGTTTTGATGTGATTTCAGAATAATTGATTTCAATTTTTATAAATTATATGCCCTACTGGTAGGAGGGTTTGTTATGTGTTATGAAAAATATTTACGAAATTTATTGAAAAGAAGAAGAAAGGAAATTGAAATTCAATTGGCACAATGTGCAAAATACTTGTGATTCGGAGTTGAGGACGAGATCCTCGCATTTTTACATGATGTGAAATATTTAAACCGGGCTACAAGCCGCGGTGAAGTTATATAAGGACGAGGTCCTTGTGGTGAAATATATATGAGTTTAAAATTCTCCCTTTGTGAAATGTAATTTGTACAATAATATTAATAGGGAGTCATGCCTGTTAGGCTTATCTGATAATTCTTGTATATTTGCTGTGCATATTCAGCCATTTTCGTGCTGTAAACATTGAGTTTTAACCTATAAGATGAGTGCCCAGGTGGCGTTAAATGTGACTCGTTAAATCGGGTAAATAGTTATGAGGTCTTCATGCCTCACATTATGTTATCAGTGTTGTGAAAAATTTGAAACGAGGTACTGATTAATATGAGATTAATTGATGATGCTGGAATTAATTATGAATAGCTTTTAAGACCTGAGATATGGTGATGAGAATACATATGATTTACTTCATGTCATGATATCATAATGATAATGCAATGCTTGTAATGCTGAGATCAGTGTTATTGATATATACCTTGTGGATGTGTTGTTAGGAGTCATTTTGGTGTTACTCTGGCAGGTGGATAGGCCCATTTACAGGGGAGACTCTGCCGAAATATTGTGAAAACTTTGGGAGTTAGAAAAATTTGGGAGATTGATATGTGTGAAAGAAGAGATAAATTATGTTATGTGTTTGAGGACGAATGATCCTAAGCGGGAAAGAATGTAACACCCCAGAAAATTTTTGAAATACTTCAACACTATCAAGAAAGTTGATGTGTGCGTAGGCACGAATTGCTATAGCCAGTTGAGAATAATATCGTGCGTTGTTGTGAAAAAGAAAAATCAGGCCTTTTGAAAATGTTTGGAGTGTAAGAAATTGGTCTTAAAGTTTACAAATATGGATAAAAGGAATAATCTCAATTGAGAAGGTGTTGTCGGGCTTATCTCAAATACGGTAATGTGGGATCAACCGTGAGTATATGTGTAAAAGTAAAATCATCGATTTGGTAACCTTAGAATAATTCTTAGCACGTTCGAGGATGAACGTTTGTTTAAGAGGTGGAGAATGTAACAACCTGACTTGTCATTTCAAGAATTTAAGCCCCGTCTGGCGGTATAAGGCCCTGAGCATCTTCTTATTATGTTTATTAACTTGCGTGCGTGGTTGAATTCAGTTACTGGATAATTCAGAGTGATTTGGGACACTTGGTCCCCAAAATAGAAGCTTAAGTCTTAGAATATTTACCGTAGTCGGAACTGTGTGAAGACGACTCCGGAATAAAATTTTGATGATGTCAATAGCTCTGTATGGTGATTATGGACTTAGGAGCGTGTCCGAAAAATTATTTGGAGGTCTGTAGAGGAATTTGGCTTGAAATGGCGAAAGATGAATTTTTGGAAAGTTTTACCGGGGGGTTGACTTTTTGATATCGGGGCCGGAATCTCATTCTGGAAATTGGAATAGCTTCGTTATGTCAATTATGACTTGTGTGCAAAATTTGAAGACATTCCAGATTGATTTGATGTGTTTCGGCACAAGATATAGAATTTGAAAATTTAAAGTTCATTAGGCTTGAATTGGGGTATGATTCGTGGCTTTGATGTTATTTGATCTGATTTGAGGCCTCGAGCAGGTTTGTGTTTGGTATTGGGACTGGTTGGTACGATTAGGTGGGGTCCCGGGGGCCTCGGGTTTGATTCGGGGTGGTTCCAGACCAAGTTTGGGTGTTTTGATGCTGCTAGTTGCTGGTTCTGGTGTTGTTCTTCGCGTTCGCGAGGAGCCTCACGTGTTCGCGAAGAAAGATTTTGTTGTTGGGACTTTGTTCTTCGTGTTCGCGAAGAGGTTCTCGCGTTCGCGAAGAAGGAAATTTTGTTGTTCGTCATTTGATTTTAGAGGCTTATATCTCTCAATCTATAAGGAATTTGGAGATGATCCAAAAATACACGTTGTAGCCCTTTGTGTCTAGTTTTCAGAAAGGTAAACCATTAGGCATTTGGAGTTGTGTACCAAACGTTACGGTAGATATACTACAAGCTGTCTGGGAATAGTTTGGAAATCTTTGTTGCACAGGGCTGACTTTGGAAGCTTATATTTCACAATCTATAAAGAAAGGGGAGATGAGAAACAAATGCAAGTTATAGTCCTTTGAGTCTAGTTTCCAGAAAGTTAAACCATTTGTCATTTGGAGATTTGTACAAAGAGTTATGACCGTTATACTAGAGGCTGTCTGACAAGAGTTTGAAAATGGATGTTGGAGAATTTGTTCATCGCGAACGCAAGGGAAGGGTCGAGAACGCGAAGAACAAATCCCTGGGCAGCAGAATAAAGTCCAAATTCGTCTCATTCTTCTATTTTTGGACCAAGGAAGCTTAGGTGAGGCGATATTTCGAGAGTTTTTCAAGGGAAACGTTGAGGGTAAGAATTCCTAACTTGATTTTGGTTAAATTACATGAAACTATTGTTCTTTTTATCACTAAATTAGGGAATTGGGTTAAAAATGGTAGAAATCCTCTAGACTTTAATTTAAGATTTGAAGGGCGATCCGTTATCGGAATTTGATAATTTTGGTATGGTTGAACTCGTATCGGAATGAGTGTTCGGATTTCGTAAAAAGTTTGTCGGGTTCCGAGGGTCGGGCCCCGCACTGACTTTTTAGAATAAAATTTTAAGTTGGTGTTTTATTATCCAGAATTGTTTCCGATGAATTTTAATGAAGTGATACAATTAATTTGGATAGATTTGAGCTGTCCGGAGGTCAATTCAAGCAAGAAGGCGATTTTGGAATATCGGCACAACTTCAATAAAGTAAGTGTCTTGCTTAACCTCGAGTGGGGAAAATACCCCTTAGGCATTGAGTATTATGTGCAAATTGTGTAATTGAAAATCATGTACGCGAGGTGACGAATACGTACTTGGTTTATATGTGCAAATTTCGTTGATTAAAATCCTTAGACGCCCTTATGTATTAAGTTGGAAATTATTGGCACTTATTAAATTCTCTATTTGTCATGCATAGATCCATGTTTGTTGAAATTGTTTTTATATGATGATTTGGTATGATTGCCACCTTGAATTTATGTAAAATATTATTTTGTTGAGTTGTTCACTCCCGGATATTTTTGTTAAGATTTTTGTGCACATTATGATGTGCCATTTATGATATGTGAGCACTTGATGTGCAGTTGTTGAAATCATATTTACTTTGAGACTACGGAACGGTATTCCGAGGGATCCCCCTTCCTTGCATATTTACTTTGGGACTACGGAATGGTATATTTCGGGAGATCCCCCTGCCCTGCATATTTACTTTGGGACTACGGAACTGTATTCCGGGAGATCCCCCAGCCTTGCATATTTACTTTGGGACTACGGAACGGTATTTAGGGAGATCCCTTTGCCCTTCATATTTACTTTGGGACTACGAAACGGTATTTCGAGAGATCCCCCTGCCCTGTATATTTACTTTGGGACTACGGAACGGTATCCCGGGAGATCCCCCTGCCCTGCATATTTACTTTGGGACTACGGAACGGTATTCTGGGAGATCCTCCTGTCTTGCATATTTACTTTTGGGACTACAAGGCGGTAATTCGGGAGATCCCCCCTGTCTTGCATATTTACTTTTGGGACTACTAGGCGGTACCTCGGGAGTGCCCTTTGTTGATATTTTTCTATGGATGAATTTGCCTTTGGTTATTTTGTTTTTCCATCACATGTAAATTTTTATGTTCTTCCGTGATGTATTATTTGATTTTATTATGTGTTTTGCATTCCTTGTTGTATTGTATTGGCTTTGGCTCCTTGTACAAGACTCTACAGATTTGTGTGTATGGTTTTTACTGGTTTTCGAGAATTGAGTTGTTTAGAATAGAAGAAATTGCTATTATGTTTTAATTTAATAAATTTTACATCCAAATTAGTAGTTATCAGATGCTTCATTTTAATTGGAATGTCATTTTCTTCACCCAAATGGTTTCTAAAATAAATTCATTCTTTTGTTGACTTCTTACTTGATTTAAAGATTTTAACCTTACTTTAGTGAAAATAAATTGATCCTGCGGATCTTTTATACATTGATATTTTGACACGTGAGTGGTCCGTGTGATGGTGATAGAAATATGAGCACAAGGTGCCGTGGAAAAAATATTAAAGTGGGCTGAGACCCGTAATTTTTATGATTGTGAAATGAGGTATCACATGGTGACTTTTACTTGAAAATATATTTATTGGAAAGTATTATATCCTGAAGATTAGTATTTGAAAAACATATAGGCGAAAGAATTTATATTTGAAGGACTTGATTAATTGGTTGTACTTGTGTTCCTTATTCGTCTAAGCAATAATTATGATGTTCTTGTTGCATTGTTGTTATATCACTGGTTGATTTTGTTGTTATCATTGCTAGTTATTTTCAGTATTATTTTGTATACTATATTGCACATGTTATTAGACTAGTGAGTGTCTTGACTGTACCTCGTCTCTACTCCACTTAGGTTAGTCTTGATACTTACTGGGTATCAACCGTGGTGTACTCATACTATACTTCTGCACATTTTTGTGCAGAGCCAGATATTGGAGGTATCGGACCCGGACAGAGTTAGAGTGTGATCTCAAGTATTCAAGGTAGGGCTTCTTGGTCGTCGCAGTCCCTTGGACTCTGTTCATTTCATTGTACTGTTAATTTTTAATCAAACAGTATTGTATATTTGGTCCTCGTGATCATTCCATGTATTCAGCTAGAGTTCGTGATTCAGTACTACCAGTCTTAGGAGGTTGTATATTCTTATTTGTCCCGCTGTTAGTTTTGATTACTTATTTGATTAAAAAAAATGGCTTCAAAAATATAATTGAAATCGGCTTACCTAGTATTAGAGACTAGGTGCCATCACGACGCCTGTGGCGGGATTGTAGGTCGTGACATTTATGCACTGTTTGTTGTCGTTTTCTTAATTATCAAATTATTTTAGGAATTTTTATCAAGTTCTTTTAGAATTTATAAATATTATTTCTGGTGATGTTATTGTGATGACCCAAAAGGTCATCTTATGTTTTAGAATTCGAATCTGCGCTCTTAAGCCTTAAAAATCTCATTTTTACCCTCCTCAATTTGCGTGCGCAGTCCGAGCAGGTTTCCGGAAAGCTTTTATGTTGAAAATTGATGAAAATAATTTTTTATGCTTTAAAAGTTGATTTTAGTTGACTTCGGTCAACATTTTTGGTAAACGGGCCTGGATCCATGTTTTGATAGTTCCGGTGGGTCCGTATCGAATTATGGGACCTGGGCGTATGCCCGGAATCGAATTCGGAGGTCCCTAGCTCAAGTTATGAATTTTTGATGAAATTTAAAAGTCTGAAAATTAATTATTTTTAAGAATTGATTGATGTTTGGTATTGTTAGTGTTAGGTCTGTATTCTGGTTTCGGAGCCCGGTACAGGTTCATTATGATATTTAAGACTTATCAGTGAAATTTGGTGAGAAACGGAGTTGATTTGACGTGATTCTGACGTCCAGTTGAGAAAAATAGAAATTGTAAAGTGTTCTTGAGAATTTCATTTGATTTGGTGCTAAATTCGTAGTTCTAGGTGTTATTTTGGTAATTTGATCACGCGAGCAAGTTCGTATGATATTTTTAGACTTGTGTGCATGTTTGGTTTGGAGCCCCAAGGGCTCGGGTGAGTTTCGGATAGGCCACGAGATGTTTCGGACTTTGGAAATCTGGTATTTTGCTGCAGCAGGTGTTCTTGCATGTCCTTCTTCGCGTTCGCGAAGGTACTCTCGCGAACGCGAAGAGTAAACTGGGCAGCTGAAGATTTCTTCTTCGCGAACGCGAAGGCTTGGCCTCAAATGCGAAGCGATGGGGGCGTTACCCTTCGCGAACGCTACAAGCCCATCGCGAACGCGTAGTGTTAGGCATTAGGGAGGGGGAGTCAGCCATTCATTCATCGCGAACCTGAGCAATTCCTCGCGAACGTGAAGGCCAGGGGGAGTAACCATCGCGAACGCGAGCTGGGTCTCGCAAAAACGTAGGCTTGGCAGCCAGTACCCTTCGCGAACGCGACAGTGCACTCGCGAACGCGATGAACACTGTCGCCCAGCACTTAACAGAATCCAAAAACGGGATTTTAGCCAAATATTCATTTTTCTCAAAAACCAAACGATGAGAGGCGATGTTTCAAGAGCCATTTCTTCCCCAAATTGTTGGTAAGTGATTCTAAACAATTTTCTTTCAATTACCCATTACATTTCTTTAACTTTCAACCTAAAATCTAGAGTTTTCATGGTAGAATTAGGGGTTAGGGTAGAAACTAGGAATTTTGGGAATTTGGTGATTTAGACCTCAATTTGAGGTCAGATTCCAAAACTAATTACATATTCGGGCTCGGGGGTGAATGGGTAAAAGGATTTTGGTCTGAACCTCGGGTTTTGACCAAGCGAGCCCGGGGTCGATTTTTTAACTTTTTGGAGGAAAATTTGGAAAATTTAATTTATGAAAAATAATTGATTCCTTTAGCAATATTTGATATTATTGAGTCATTTTTGAATAGATACGAGTGGTTTGGAGGTGAATTCCAAAGGAAAAGCTATGATTGAGAATTAAGTGGCCTTCGGAGCGAGGTAAGTGTCGTGTCTAATTTTGGCTTGAGGGCATAGGTATTATGTGTTCATTTGCTACGTGCTTGGTTGTTAAATACGATGTATAGGTGAGGTGACGAGCATCTATGCGTCGTTGTCGAGTCATAACATGCGAGTGAAATTCTATTCTTATCTATTTTGTAGCCTTAAATTCTACTATCCATGCTTATCGGGTTATTTGAAATGATGGGTGACTCATATCTGGTTTCACTAAGATTTGGTAACTTTCGAATATTGATTCAAGGTTGAGATTACATTGTGCTATTGATTATGGGTAAAATACTGGTTTATTTGTGATACTCTTATCTATCCATTGTTATTGATTTTGTGATTGGTGAGGGGAAGTGTAAAGCACGAAGGGTGATGCCGTGCATGCATTATTTATATTGTGAGGAAGAGTGTAAAGCACGAAGGGTGATGCCGTGCATGCATTACTTATATTGTGAGGAAGAGTGTAAAGCACGAAGGGTGATGTCGTACATGGATTATTTATATTGTGAGGAAGATTGAAAAGCATGAAGGGTGATGCCTTGCCATTCTATTTATTTATTTGGTGATGTTAAGAGTAAAAGCACGAAGGGTGATGCCGTGCAGTTTTCCTTTGGTGTTTTAATTGCTCAATTCATTTAAGGATTTTCTATTTAATTCTGTCTTTTCATTATTCTCACTCTTTATGTTGTATTCCTCCACTGTATGTCCCCTTCCCATTATTTTTGCGTTATTGCTTTATTTACTGTTGTTGCCACTAGCATGGTTATACTGTCCAGGTTATATGTGGGTGTCTTGTCCTAGCCTCGCCACTACTTCGCCGAGGTTAGGCTCGACACTTACCAGTACATGGGATCGGTTGTACTGATGCTGCACTCTGCACTTTCTGTGCAGATTTTGATACCGGCTCAAGTTGATCGAGATTTGCTACTGGTCCGTTGTCCAGAGACTCAAGGTAGATCTGTCGGCGTTCACAGACCTTGAAGTCCCCGTCTATCTTTTATGTCCTACTATTTTCTTTCATTCAGACAATTGTATTTATTTCAGACTATTACTTGTAGTAAATTCTAGAATTCTCGTGAATTGTGACTTCAGATCCGGGTGGTAGTAATTAATACAGTTTTATGATATTTCACACTTATTATATTTCATGTTAGTTAATTATTGTTATTTACTGAATGGAAATACGGAATTGGTTTAACGATTTTTCTAACATTGGCTTGCCTAGCAAGTGAAATGTTAGGCACCATCACGGTCCTGTCGGTGGGAAATTTCGTGTCATGATAGTTGGTATCAGAGTACTAGGTTGCTTAGGTCTCACAATTCACGAGCAAGCTTAGTAGAGTCTGGAGGATCGGCACGGAGACGTCTGTGCTTATCTTCTAGAGGCTATGAAGTTTAGGAACAAGTTTCACTTCTATTCTTCTCTATCGTGCGATTTTGCTTTCTCAATACTGATTGAACTCTTCTACTCTTATTCTCTCGCAGATGGCGAGAACACGTACCGCTTCCTCAACTGAGCAGCAGCTAGAGCCTCCAGTGGCAGCTCCTACGCGGGGCAGAGGTCGAAGCCGAGGCCGTGCCAGAGGCCGAGGCAGTTGCAGGGATTAGCCTAGGGCCCGAGCAGCAGCCCCAGTAGTGGAGCCTCAAATAGAGCTTGACGAGGAGGTTCCAGCCCAAACTGTTCCTGCCGGACCAACTCAGGTTCCGGAGGGGTTCCTTGCTACCACAGTACTTCAGGACGCTTTGGTCTATTTGGTGGGCCTTATGGAGAGTGTGGCCCAGACTGGCACATTTCCCATGGCACCAGCAGTCTCTTTGGATGGAGGAGGAGCCCAGACTCCCACCACTCCCGCTCCGGAGCAGATAGCTCCCCAGTATCAGGCTCCAGCAGCTCAGCCAGTCGGATTAGTTCAGTCGGTTATTGCGGCACAGGTTAGAGATGGGCCAGCTATGTCTTCCGAGGCTTTATGGAGATTGGACAGGTTTATCAAGCCTTTTCCTGTTCACTTCAGTGGTGCTCCTTCAGAGGATCCCCAGGAGTATCTTGACAGTTGTCACGAGGTTCTACGGAACATGGGTATAGTGGAGACCAATGTGGTCGATTTTGCTGCATTTTAGATGACTGATTCCGCCAAGAAATGGTGGAGAGATTACTTGTTGACCAGACCAGCTGGGTCGCCTGCTCTTACTTGGGACCAGTTCTCTCAGCTCTTCATAGAGATTTTTCTGCCTATCACATTGAGAGAGGAGCATCGCCGTCAGTTTGAGCGTCTCCGGCAGGGCAGTATGACTGTTACTCAGTATGAGACTCGTTTTGTGGAATTGGCCCGTCATGATATTCTTTTGCTTCCCACCGAGAGAGAGAGAGGGTGAGGAAGTTTATTGATGGACTTTCTCAGCCTATCAGATTGCAGATGGCTAAGGAGACTGGGAGTGAGATTTCTTTTCAGGCGGCTGCTAATGTCGCCAGACGAGTCGAACTGGTTCTTACTCAGGGAGGTCAGGGGTCTGACAAGAGACTTCGTCATTCCGGTGAGTTCAGCGGTGCCTCACCTAGAGGCAGGAGTACTTTTGGTAGAAGCCATCCTCCCAGGCCGTTTCATTCAGCACTCCAGGCATCCCACTGTGCCTCAGGTGGTCGTGGCCCTCAGATGCATTATTCCGACCAGCTAGCCTACAGTGCACCACGAGCTCCTATTAGTGCACCTCCACTCCAGAGTTATCAAGGTGGTTATTCAGGTCGACAGGGTTAGATTTTGGGTCAGCAGTCATAGCATCCGAAGTTATGTTATACTTGTGGTGATCCGAGGCATATTGTTAGATGTTGCCCTCGGGCAACGGGCAGCTCACAGCATCAGAGTTCTCGTGCCATGGTTCCGGCACCAGTTGCTGCACCACCTGCTCAGCCAGCCAGAGGTAGGGGTCAGGCAACCATAGGTAGAGGCCAGACTGTTAGAGGTGGAGGTCTGCCGTTTTGAGGTGGAGACCAGCCAGTTAGAGTCCATCCAAGGGATGTAGTTTAGGGTGGTGGGGCCCAGCCCCGGTGTTATGCTTTCCCAGCTAGGCCTGAAGCTGAGTCATCTAACGTTGTTATCATAGGTACTATTTCAGTTTGCAGTAGAGATGCTTCAGTTCTATTTGATCCGGGATCTACTTAATCCTATGTGTCATCCTATTTTGCTTCCTATTTGGTTGTGCCCCGTGATTCTTTGAGTGCTCTGGTGTATGTGTCCACACCAGTGGGAGATGCTATTGTTGTAGATCGTGTTTATCGTTCATGTGTGGTCACCCTTGGGAGTCTTGAGACTCGTGTAGATCTTCTACTTCTCGACATGGTTGATTTTAATGTCATACTGGGGTATGGATTGACTGTCACCTTATCATGCTATACTAGATTGGCACGCCAAGACGGTGACCTTAGCCTTGCGGGGGTTGCCTCTATTAGAGTGGAGAGGGAATCTTGGCCCTTCTTCCAGTAGGGTTATCTCTTATATGAAGGCTCGGCATATGGTCGAGAAGGGGTGTCTAGCTTATTTGGCTTATGTCCGCGATTCTAGTGCGGAGGTTCCTTCTCTAGATTCAGTGTCGGTTGTTCATGAGTTTCCAGAAGTGTTTCCTGCAGACCTGCCGGGGATGCCACCCGACAGGGATATTGATTTCCGCATTGATTTGGCTCCAGGCACTCAGCCTATTACCATTCTGCCATATCACATGGCCCCGCCAGAGTTGAAAGAATTGAAGGAGCAGTTGCAAGATTTGCTTGATAAGGGCTTCATTAGACCTAGTGTCTCGCCCTGGGGTGCACCTGTGTTGTTTGTGAAGAAGAAAGATGGATCGATGAGGATGTGTATAGATTATCGGCAGTTGAACAAAGTCACCATCAAGAACAAGTATCCATTGCCGAGGATTGATGATTTATTTGATCAGCTTCAGGGTGCCAAGGTGTTTTCAAAGATTGATTTGAGATCTGGCTACCATCAGTTGAGGATTAGGGCATCCGATGTTCCTAAGACAGCTTTTCGGACTCGGTATGGGCATTATGAGTTTCTAGTGATGTCATTTGGGCTGACAAATTCCCCAGCAACATTCATGGATTTGATGAACCGGGTGTTCAAACCCTACTTGGATTCCTTTGTGGTTGTGTTTATTGATGATATCTTGATCTACTCCCACAGTCGAGAGGAGCATGAGCAGCACCTTCGGATCGTTCTTTAGATTCTGAAAGACAGGCAGTTATATGCTAAGTCCTCAACATACGAGTTTTAGTTGAGTTCAGTTGCTTTCTTGGGTCACGTTGTATCAGCAAAGGGTATTCAAGTGGATCCAAAAAAGATTGAGGCAATCCAGAACTGGCCTAGACCCATATCAGCTACAGAGATCCATAATTTCCTATGTTTGGTGGCAGGCTATTACCATCGATTTGTGGAGGGTTTTTCATCCATAACAGCCCCGTTGACTAGATTGACCCAGAAGGGTGCCCCGTTCAGGTGGTCAGACGAGTGTGAAGCGAGCTTTCAAAAGCTCAAGACTGCTTTGACTACGGCACCGGTATCGGTGTTACCCATAGGTTCAGGATCTTATACAGTATACTGTGACGCATCCCGTATTGGTCTGGGTGCGGTATTGATGTAGGGTGGCAAGGTTATTGCATATGCTTCACGGCAGCAGAAGGTTCACGAGAAGAATTACCCTGTTCATGATCTAGAACTGGCAGCCATTATTCACGCGCTGAAGATTTGGAGGCACTATCTTTACGGCGTGCCATGTGAGGTATTCACTAATCATCAGAGCTTGCAGTATTTGTTCAAGCAGAAGGAACTCAATTTGAGGTAGAGGAGGTGGCTGGAGCTATTCAAAGACTATGATATCACCATATTATATCATCCCGGGAAGGCCAACGTGGTGGTCGACGCTTTGAGTAGGAAGTCAGTCAGTATAGGTAGCCTTGAATATATTCCAGTTGGTGAGAGACCGTTTGCATTGCATGTTAAGGCCTTAGCCAACCAGTTCGTGAGGTTAGATGTTTCTGAGCCCAGCCGTGTTCTAGATTATACAGATGCTTGGTCTTCTTTGTTTGGGCGCATCAGAGATTGGCAGGATAACAATCCGTATTTACTTGTCCTTAGACACGCAGTGCGGCACAGTGGTGCCAAGCAAGTTACTGTTGGAGATGACGGAGTTTTGAGGATGCAGGGTCGTATTTGTGTGCCTAATGTGGATGGACTTCGTGAGTTGGTCCTTGAAGAGTCTCACAGTTCCCGGTATTCTATTCATCCGGGCGCCACCAAGATGTATCAGGACTTAAGGCAGCATTACTGGTGGAGGCGAATGAAGAAGGACAAAGTTGCCTATGTAGCTCGGTGCCTAAATTGCCAGCAAGTAAAGTGTGAGCATCAGAGACCTGGTGGTTTACTTCAGAGGTTAGAAATTCCCGAGTGGAAGTGGGAGTGTATCACTATGGATTTTGTTGTTGGACTCCCACGGACTTAGAGGAAGTTCGATGCAGTTTGGGTCATTGTGGACAGGCTGACTAAGTCAGCGCATTTCATTCTTCTGGTAGTTACCTATTCATCAGAACGGATGGCAGAGATTTACATTTGTGAGATCGTCCGTCTTCACGGTGTGCCCGTGTCTATCATTTCTGATCGAGGTGCACAGTTTACCTCGCACTTTTAGAGAGCAGTTCAGCATGAGTTGGGTACGCGGGTTGAGTTGAGCACAACATTTCATCCTCAGACAGACGGACAGTCCGAGCGTAATATTCAGATCTTGGAGGATATGCTCCGCGCTTGTGTTATAGACTTCGGAGGATCGTGGGATCAATTCTTGTCCCTTGCAGAGTTCGCCTACAACAATAGCTACCAGTCGAGCATTCAGATGGCTCCCTATGAGGCATTATATGGTAGGCGGTGTCGGTCGCCAGTTGGGTGGTTCAAGTCGGGAGAGGCTCGATTTTTGGGCACAGACTTAGTACAGGATGCCTTGGATAAGGTCAAGATTATTCAGGATCGACTTCGCACAACTCAGCCCAGGCAGAAGAGTTATGCCGACCGTAGAGTTCGTGATGTTGCATTCATGGTGGGAGAGAGAGTGTTACTTCGGGTATCACCCATGAAGGGTGTAATGAGGTTCGAAAAGAAGGGCAAGTTGAGCCCTAGGTATATTGGACCTTTTGAGATTCTGGAGAAAGTGGGAGAGGTGGCTTACAGGCTTGCGTTGCCACCTAGTTTAGCAGATGTTCATCCGGTATTCCATGTGTCCATGCTTCGAATGTATCGCGGCGATCCGTCCCATGTGTTAGATTTCAGCTATGTCCAGTTGGACAAGGATTTGACTTACGAGGAGGAGCCGGTGGCAATTCTAGCCCGGCAAGTTCGCCAGTTGAGATCAAAGAGTTACCCTTCAGTTCGAGTGCAATGGAGAGGTCAGCCTATTGAGGTAGCTACTTGGGAGTCCGAGTCCGATATGCGGAGTAGATATCCCCACCTTTTCACCAGCCCAGGTACTTTTCTATGTCCGTTCGAGGACGAACGGTTGTTTTTGAGGTGGAGAATGTGATGACCCAAAAGGTCATCTTATGTTTTAGAACTCAAATCTACGCTCTTAAGCCTTAGAATCTCATTTTTACCCTCCTCAATTTGCGTGCGCAGTCCGGGCAGGTTTTCGGAAAGCATTTATGTTGAAAATTGATGAAAATAAAAATTTATGCCTTAAAAGTTAATTTTAGTTGATTTCGATTAACATTTTTGGTAAACGGGCCCAGATCCGTATTTTGATGGTCTCGTTGGGTCCGTATCGAATTATGGGACCTAGGCGTATGCCCGAAATCGAATTCGGAGGTCCCTAGCTCAAGTTATGCATTTTTGATGAAAACTAAAAGTCTGAAAATTAATTATTTTTAAGAATTGATTGATGTTTGGCATTGTTAGTGTCGGGTACGTATTCTGGTTTCGGAGCCCGATAGAGGTTCATTATGATATTTAAGACTTGTCTGTGAAATTTGGTGAGAAACGGAGTTGATTTGACGTGATTTGGACGTCCAGTTGGAAAAATAAAAATTTTAATGTGTTCTTGAGAATTTCATTTGATTTGGTGCTAAATTCATAGTTCTAAGTATTATTTTGGCTATTTGATCGCGCGAGCAAGTTCGTATGATATTTTTAGACTTGTGTGCATGTTTGGTTTGGAGCCCCGAGGGCTCGGGTGAGTTTCGGATAGGCCACGGGATATTTTGGACTTTGGAAATATGGTATTTTGCTGCAGCAGGTGTTCTGGCATGTCCTTCTTCGCGTTCGAAAAGTTACTATCGCGAACACGAAGAGTAAACTGGGTAGCTGAAGATTTCTTCTTCGCAAACGTGAAGGCTTGGTCGCGAACGTGAAGCGATGGGGGCGTTACCCTTCGCGAACGCGTAGTGTTAGGCATTAGGGAGGGGGAGTCAGTCGTTCCTTCATCGCGAACGCGAAGGCCGGGGGGAGTAACCATCACGAACGCGAGCTGGGTCTCACGAACGCATTGGCTTGGCAGCCAGTACCCTTCGCGAACGTGACAGTGCTCTCGCGAATGCGATGAACACTGTCGCCCAGCACTTAACAGAATCCAAAAACAGGATTTTAGCCAAAAATTTATTTTTCTCAAAAACCAAACGGGGAGAAGCGATTTTTCAAGATCCATTTCTTCCCCAAATTGTTGGTAAGTGATTCTAAACCATTTTCTTTCAATTACCCATTTCATTTCTTGAATTTTCATCCTAAAATCTAGAGTTTTCATGGTAGAATTAGGGGTTAGGGTAGAAACTAAGAATTTCGAGAATTTTGGGATTTAGACCTCAATTTGAGGTCGGATTCCAAAACTAATTACATATTCGGGCTCATGGGTGAATGGGTAAAAGGATTTTGGTTCGAACCTCAGGTTTTGACCAAGTGGGCCCGGGGTCGATTTTTCAACTTTTTGGAGGAAAATTTGGGAAATTTAATTTTTGAAAAATAATTGACTCCTTTAGCAATTTTTGATATTATTGAGTCATTGTTGAATAGATACGAGTGGTTTGGAGGTGAGTTCCAAAGGAAAAGTTGTGATTGAGAATTAAGTGGCCTTCGGAGCGAGGTAAGTGTCGTGTCTAACTTTGGCTTGAGGGAATAGGTATTATGTGTTCATTTTCTACGTGCTTGGTTGTTAAATACGATGTATAGGTGAGGTGACGAGCATCTATGCGTCGTTGTCGAGTCATAGCATGCGAGTGAAATTTTATTCTTGTCTTGTAGCCTTAAATTCTACTATCCATGCTTATCGGGTAATTTGAAATGATGGGTGACTCATATCTGATTTCACTGAGATTTGGCAACTTTCGAATATTGGTTCAAGGTTGAGATTACATTGTACTATTGATTATGGGTAAAATACTGATTTCTTTGTGATACTCTTATCTATCAATTGTTATTGATTTTGTGATTGGTGAGGAAGAGTGTAAAGCACGAAGGGTGATGTCGTGCATGCATTATTTATATTGTGAGGAAGAGTGTAAAGCACGAAGAGTGATGTCGTGCATGCATTACTTATATTGTGAGGAAGAGTGTAAAACACGAAGGGTGATGCCGTACATGCATTATTTATATTGTGAGGAAGAGTGTAAAGAACGAAAGGTGATGGCGTGCATTCATTATTTATATTGTGAGGAAGAGTGAAAAGCACGAAGGATGATGTCGTGCCGTTCTATTTATTTATTTGGTGAGGTTGAGAGTAAAAGCACGAAGGGTGATGTCGTGCAGTTTTCCTTTGCTGTTTTAATTGCTCAATTCGTTTAAGGATTTTCTGTTTAATTCTGTCTTTTTATTATTCTCACTCTTTATGTTGTATTCCCCCACCGTATGTCCCCTTCCCATTATTTCTGTGTTATTGCTTTATTTACTGTTGTTTTCACTAGCATGGTTATACTGTTCAGGTTATATGTGGGTGTCTTGTCCTAGCCTCGTCACTACTTCGCCGAGGTTAGGCTCGACACTTACCAGTACATGGGGTCGGTTGTACTGATGCTGCACTCTGCACTTTCTGTGCAGATTTTGATACCTTCTCAGGTTGATCGTGATTTGCTACTGGTCCACTGTCCGGATACTCAAGGTGGATCTGTCGGCGTTCACAGACCTTGAAATCCATGTCTATCTTTTATGTCCTACTGTTTTCTTTCATTCAGACAGTTGTATTTCTTTCAGACTATTACTTGTAGTAAATTCTAGAATGCTCGTGAATCGTGACTCCAGATCCGGGTGGTAGTAATTAATACAGTTTTATGATATTCCGCACTTATTATATTTTATCTTAGTTAATTATTGTTATTTACTGAATGGAAATAAGGAATTAGTTTAACGATTTTTCTAACGTTGACTTGCCTATCAAGTGAAATGTTAGGTGCCATCACGATCCCGTCGGTGAAAAATTTACGGTCATGACAGTTATGGCTAGGTGATTCATCTATTTGAGAAATTCATGGCCGGAGTGAGTGATGCGTAGGTTAAACTTGTCACAATTTAAACTACAGAGTATCATAATTGAATTTGATAACAAGATACAAGGTAATGAGTTTTATTTTACAAGATGACATGTTTGCATAACCTTCTTCTACTTCTCTTCCTCCTTCTTACTCAATATTTTTTTGAATTTTGAAAGTCAACTTTTCAGATATAGGTATGTAGCTCCCATGGTGTGAGTTCCATAAAACTAAAACAAAGAATCATTCAAAATATGCCTTAAATATGTGATTATATTTTCCCAATTTTAATATAGGATCTTCCATAGGCCTTCTTCTTTATTTTAGGTTGTGGCGATCTGAATTATTAAAAACTTTTGGATATTTGGAAGCCAGCAATTCAAGACATAGTTTTAATAAGTTTTTACTAAATTTTTATTTTTATTTTATGCTCTTTTGAATATATGTTTAACAGGTATGTACATTTTTTTTTATTTTGCAAAGTGAAGTTTACCTAAATTAGTCTATCTACTTGAAAATTATATAGTGGAACGCCTTGTAGCTCATAAGTTATCAATTTTTATTTATATTTTATATTTTTTTTATAGTATCATCCTTCAAGTAGAATCAAGACTAATCTTAATCTCAACATTATTTCTACTTATATTTTTGAAATATTCATAAATTTAATAATGTGAAAATTTTATTTCATTTTGTAGTACTTATATATATCCCTAATATAAACAACGTAACATACTTTATATTGTCTGAGCTTCTTCCTCAAGATGAAGAAAGTAAAAACTTTATTAGAAAGGATTGTATAAAAAAAAGCAACAAAAAAAATTATTTATTGGAAAACAATTAGGATTTTATTTGCTAGAGGAATTATGTTTGAAAGACAACAAATTTTAATTATTTATCATAAAAGAACCATAAATAGAGAACGCATTTAATAATATAAATTTTTGTCTTTTCTTAAATTTTTGGAGAACATTTAATTTCACTAAAAATTAATATATTAATCAAGATCAATCTTCTATGATTGTCGGTGACTAATTATTTAATTATATAATTAATATATTAATCAAGATCAATCTGCTATGATTGTCGGTGACTAATTAATTAATTATATGAGAGTCTAAATAGTAGTAAGATATTTAGATAAATAGCAAGGCTAACATTGTTGACAAATTCAGCGACCAAAAGCTTCTCTTCCTTCATATGACAAAACGACA
The DNA here is from genome assembly GCF_000715075.1 of Nicotiana tabacum. NCBI lineage: Eukaryota > Viridiplantae > Streptophyta > Magnoliopsida > Solanales > Solanaceae > Nicotiana > Nicotiana tabacum. The sequence continues at coordinate 93,600,343 of NC_134096.1, read as the reverse complement.
CAACACGAAGCAAGTTGTTACGGCTCAATCTGTCAAGTATCTTATATACGCACGTAAGTCTTCTTATCTTTTTGTATAAGCAACTAAAAAAGTAATTATGATTAAAAAATGAATTAGCTAACAAAAAGTGGTATGTTTAATATCATAAGTTGGATGAAATCAATGCTTTACCGTAACAAATATATTCACATATATCCCGTTAACTATTAGATATGTTATTGTTATACACTTTTTATACTTACTCTCTTGTGTAACCTTTTTTTTTCACGTTTTTATTTTCTTAGTGTTACAAAATTACGTGCAAGGCACGTACATAGAGATTAGTATTATTATAAAAGCATGAATAAAATATTGGATTACAAAAATAACCTTTAAATATAAAGCATAATAACTCATAATAAAATGACATAATCGGAATTCTAGACATTAGCCTTGTAATCCTATTAGTTTTACATAATATTACACGTTAGAAATCCTATATGATTACCTTTAGGAATCCTATTAGCATAATTATTTTTGGGAATAGATATTAGCCTTGTAATCTTATTACTTTAAGGATATACTTCTTAAAAAATTTCTATTACTAATTTAATTTGAAAACGTATTATTGTCCCAATCCATTTAAAAACAGGAGAGCCTATATTATTATAAAAACACAAATATAATATTGATAGACCAATGTTACGACCCAAAATCCCACCACAGGCGTCGTGATGTCACCTAGTCTCTAAGACTAGGTAAGCCGATTTTCATTACATTTCGAAGCCATTTTTTGTTTTTGAATATAAATTGAATAGGTAATCAAAACCAACAGCGGAACAAAAATGAATATAACAACTTCCCAAGACTGGTAGTACTGAGTCACGAACTCTAACTGAATACATGAAATGATCTCAAGGATCGAATACTCAATACTGTTTGAATAATAAATAACAGTATAATAAAATGGAAAGACTCCAGGTACTGCGACGACCAAGCAGCTCTACCTTGAATCCTTGCGATCCCACTCTAACTCTGTCCGAGTCCGATATCTCAAATACCTGGCTCTCCACAAAAATATGTAGAAGTGTAGTATGAGCACATCACGGTCGATACCCAGTAAGTATCAAGACTAACCTCAGTGGAGTAGAGACGAGGTACAGTCAAGACACGCACTAGTCTAATAACCTATGCAATAAGATATATAAAATTAATAGGAAACAAATAACAATAAGGGCAACACAAATCAACCATTAATATTGCTCAACAAATGATAAATACAAGTACACCCAATTAAATCAAGTCCTTCAAAATATAAATCTTTCGCCTATATGCTTCTCAAATAATACTCTTCAGGATATAATATTTTTCAATACATATATTTTGAATATACTCCCTTCAATAAATATCTTTCAATTATAATTCTTCCAATTAAATCTTTTTCGAATATAATTCCTTTAATAAATATCTTTCAATTATAATTCTTTCAAATAAATCTTTTTCAAATATAATTCCTTCAAATAAGTATCTTTCGAATAAAAGTCACCATGTGACTCCTCATTTCAAAATCATAAAGTACAGGTCTCAGCCCAATTTCATATTTCCACGGCAACTCGTGCCAAATTCTCTATCACAACCGTACGGATAACTCATGTGCCAATATCATCATCATTTAACCATGGCACCTCGTGCCCACATTTCATATTACAACTGTACCGACAATTAATATGCCAATATTATCATTTTATTTTATTCCCGGCACCTCGTACACATATTTTATTTCATAATCCGCCTGGCAATAGCCACAGGCTCCCAATTTCAACATAAATCAGATTGTTATCAATTTATCAACAATAAGACAAATTGCACAAGGTATAAAAATAAACACAAGGAATGTCACAACATCACAAAAAATCACCAATGCAACCACTCCGCATCATCACATATCATCCCTGACAATAGCCATCCTTATCTCTCTTATAGCCACCTTTATCACTCCTATAATAGCCTCTCTTATACCTCCACCTTGATAATATCAATAGCCGCCCTTATCGTTCTTATTCCCACCCTTATCTCTCTGTCACGACCCCAAATTCCCTCCGTAGGAGGTCGTGATGGCACCTAGTCTCTAAGACTAGGTAAGCATCAATGCGGAACAATAATAGATATCTGAAATAAATAAACTACAATTCAAATAATTACAACTCCTAAAATCCTGTAGAAATAAGTCACAAGCTTCAAAGAATTTATCCTCAATGTCTCTATATATCAAGGTCTAAAGAAAAATAAGGAAGCAACATAATAATGATAGAAGAGGACTTCGGAGTTTGAGGACGCTGGCAGATATACCTCGAAGTCTCCGTACACAGGTAACTCACTGATGTCTGGCTGATAAGATGTACCTGGATCTGCACAAAAAGATATAAAGAAGTGTAGTATGAGTACACCACAGCGGTACCCACTAAGTGCCAAGCTTAACCTCGGTAGAGTAGTGACGAGGTCAGGTTAGGCCCTACTGAAAAAATAAATAATGGCATGGTAAAATATTTATCAATATAATAAGATAAAATGATAATAAAAATGAGTCAGGTAGTATGTCACTATTTAATTACACCAAATAATGGCAATTAATACCTCATTGAAACAAAACAGAATTCTTTTCAACTTTAAGAAAATTACAACAATAATCAAAGACAATTGCAGCCATAAATCAATATCAACAAGGGCACTCCTGAGGTACCGCCTCGCAATCCCAAATCATAATTAATTCGATACAGTCAACAAAAATTATAGAATCAATTCCATAAGGAAATACTACATTTTTTAATAAAATCCGAAATTAACTCAAAAATCCACGTCTCGGAATCCGGCGAAAGTTACGAAATATGAACGCCCATTCAACCACGAGTCTAACCATACGAAAATAACTAAATTCCGATAACAATTCGACCCTCAAATTCTCAAATCTATGCAAGAGGGTTTTCAATTTTTTCCAACTTAAATCACCAATTAAATGTTAAAAACAGTGATGGTTTCGGGTAATCTAACCAAGATTGAGTTAACAACACTTACCCCGATATTTTCTCTGAAAATCTCCCAAATATCGCCTCAATCCGAGCTCCAAATCGTTAAAAATTAAAAATGGGACGAAGTCCCATTTTCAGAACTTAAACTCTCTGCCCAGGCATTTACTCTTCGCGATCGCGAACATCCACACGCGATCGCGAAGCACAAATTTCCACTGCCCAGATTTTACCCTACGCGATCGCGAACTCTTCCACACGATCGCAAAGCACAGAGTTCCCAGCTCTACGCGATTGCAACCCTCTTCACGCGATTGCATAGAGCAAACGTGTGACCTCCACTTCTGCTCCGTTGCTCTACGCGAACGCAACCGTCTTCACGCGTTCGCGAGTCACAAAATCTCAAAGCTATGCGATCGCATCCCGCTTCACGCGATCGCAAAGCACAAAACTCAGCAGCCCTCAATTAATCTTACGTGATCGCAAACAATGCCACGCGATCGCGATGCACAGATTGGCCCAACCTACGTGATCGCGGTTGACCTCACGCGATCACGAAGAACAAAATCAACACTGCCTCAACTAAGCCTACGTGATCGCGTCCCAATTTTTTGCGATCACGGAGAAGGTTTAAAATACCAGAAATTAGCAGCTACCAGCAGTGCCAAAATGAAGGAAAATACTCCGAATACCATCTGAAACATGCCCGAGCCCCTCGAGACCTCAACCAAATATACCAACAAGTCCTAAAACATCATAAAGACTTGGTCGAGTCTTCAAATCACATCCAACAACACAAAAAGCACGAATCACACATAGATTCAAGCCTAATGAACTTTGAAACTTTCAATATTCAAGCCTAGAAATTGAAATTTCCAATATACCTAGGGCTCAACTTGCCCTTCTTCCCGAACCTCATCACACCCTTCATAGGCGAAACCCGGAGCAAGACCCCCTCACCAACCATGAATGCAACATCATGAACCTTCCGATACGCATAGCTCTTTTGTATAGATTGAGATGTATGAAGTCAATCCTGAATCAAATTAACCTTTTCCAAGGCATCCTGAACCATGTCTGTACCCAATAGTCTAGTTTCACCCGGTTTGAACCAACCCACTGAAGACCGGCACCGTCTGCCATATAAGGCCTCATACGGCACCATCTGAATGCTCGACTGATAACTGTTGTTGTAAGCAAACTCTGCAAGTGGTAAGAACTGATCCCAAGCACCCCCCTAAAATCTATCACACACGCACGAAGCATATCCTCCAATATATGAATAGTGCGTTCAAACTGCCCGTCTGTCTGAGGGTGAAATGATATACTCAACTCCACACGAGTACCCAACTCTCGCTGTACAGCCCTCCAAAACCGTGAGGTAAACTATGTACCCCAGTCAGAGATGATAGATACTGGTACGCCTGAAGTCTGACAATCTCGCGAATATAGATTCGAGCCAACTGCTCGAAAGAGTAGGTAGTCATCACAGGAATGAAATGATCTGACTTGGTCAACCTATCCACAATCACCCAAACTGCATTGAACTTCCTCTAAGTCCGTGGGAGCCCAACAACAAAATCCATAGTGATCCGCTTCTATTTCCATTCTGGAATCTCTAACTTCTGAAGCAATCCACCCGGTCGATGATGCTCATATTTCACCTGTTGACAATTTAGACACCGAGCTACATACTCCACTATGTCTTTCTTCATCCACCTCCACCAATAGTGCTGTCTCAAGTCCTGATACATCTTTGCAGCACCCGGATGAATGGAGTACCGCAAACTGTGAGCCTCCTGGAGAATCAACTCACGCAAGCCATCTATATTGGGTGCACATATCCTGCCGTGCATCCGTAATACACCGTCATCTCCAATAGTGACTTCTTTGGCATTACCGTGCTGAACTGTGTCCTTAAGGACAAGCAGATGGTGGTCATTGTATTGACGCTCCCTGATACGATCATACAGAGAAGACTGGGAAACCACACAAGACAAAACCCGGCTCAGCTCGGAAACATCCAATCTAACAAACTGATTGGCCAAGGCCTGAACATCCAAGGCTAAAGGCCTCTCTGCTACTGGTAGATATGCTAAGCTGCCCAAACTCTCCGCCTTACGACTCAAGGCATCGGCCACTACATTAGCCTTTCCGGGATGATAGAGAATGTTGATATAATAATCCTTAAGCAACTCCAACCATCTCCGTTGTCGTAAATTAAGATCCTTCTGTTTAAACAGATGTTGTAGACTCTGGTGATCGATGTAGACCTCACAATGGACACCATATAAATAATGCCTCCAAATCTTCAAGGCATGAACAATAGCTGCTAACTCAAGGTCGTGGACGGGATAATTCTTCTCATGAACCTTTAACTGTCTGGATGCGTAGGCAATCACCCTACCATCTTGCATCAATACTGTATTGAGACTAATACGCGATGCATCACAATACACGGTATAAGATCCTGAACCTGTAGGTAATACCAACACTGAGGCTGTAGTCAAAACTGTCTTGATCATTTTGAAGCTCTCCTCACATTCCTCGATCCACCTGAACGGAGCACCCTCTTGGGTCAATTTGGTCATAGGTGCAGCAATAGAAGAGAAACCATTTACAAATCGGCGATAATACCCTGCCAAACAAAGGAAACTCCGGATCTCCGTAGCAGAGGACAATCTGGACCAACTCTGCACTAATTCAATCTTCTTCGGATCTACCTTGATCCCCTCGCATGAAACTATATGACCCAAAAATCCCACTGAATCAAGCCAGAATTCACACTTTGAAAATTTTGCATATAACTTCTTTTCTCTCAAAGTCTGAAGCACAGTCCTCAGGTGTTGTTCATGATCTTCCTGACTCCGGGAATACACTAGAATGTTGTCAATAAACACAATGACGAAAGAATCAAGATAGGGCTGAAATACACTATTCATTAAGAGCGTAAATGTTGCTGGGGCGTTGGTCAGTCCAAAAGACATCACAAGGAATTCGTAATGACCGTACCGAGTCCTGAAAGCAGTCTTCGGGATATCTGGCTCCCGAATCATCAATTGATGATAGCATGAATGCAAGTCGATCTTAGAAAATACTTTGGCACCCTGAAGCTGATCAAATAGGTCATCAATACATGGCAATGGATACTTGTTCTTCACTGTAACCTTATTCAGCTGGCAGTAATCAATACACATCCGCACAGAACCATCATTCTTCTTTACAAATAAGACAGGAGCACCCCAAGGCGATACACTGGGCCGAATGAAACCCTTATCAAGCAACTCCTATAACTACTCTTTTAATTCTTTCAACTCTGCTGGGGCCATACGATATGGTGGAATAGAAATGGGCTGAGTGCCCGATAAAAAATTAATGCCAAAGTCAATATCCTTGCCGGGTGGCATACCCAGAAGATATGCTGGAAATACATCAGGAAAATCCCTTACTATAGGAACTAACTCCACGGTAGGAGTATCAATACTAACATCTCTCACATAGGCCAGATACGCATCACACCCCTTCTCAACCATTCATTGATCTTTAAGAAATGAAACAACCCTGCTAGGAATATGATCTAAGGTACCTCTCCACTCGAGCCGCGGTAGACCTGGCATAGCCAATGTCACCGTCTTGGCGTAACAATCAAGAATAGCGTGATAGGGAGACAATCACTCCATGCCCCAAATAATATCGAAATCCACCATACTGAGCAACAATATATCAGCTCTGGTCTCAAAACCACTGATAACAATTAAACATGACCGATACATGTGGTTAACAATAATAGATTCACCCACGGGTGTAGATACATAGATAGAAGAACTCAAAAAATTACGGGATACGCCCAAATATAGGGCAAAATAAGATGACACATAAGAATAAGTGGAGCCTAGATCAAATAAGATTGATGTATCTCTATGACAGACCGAAATAATACCTGTGATAACATAATCAGATGCAACGGCCTCTGTCCTAGCAGGAAGGGGATAATATCTGGCCTGGCCTCCCCCTCTAGGGCGACCTCTACCTGCCCGACCTCCACCTCTGGCTGGCTGTGCAGGTGGAGTGGCAACTGGTGCAGTAATCATGGCCTGAGAAGCCTGAGGGGCCTATGGAATGGGTGGGGCCTAAGAAATATGTGGAGGTGCACCCCTTCTAAATCTGGGGCAATCTCTCATGATATGACGAGTGTCATCACACTCAAAACAAGACCTCGGAGGACGTGGCTGCTGGGACTGGCTCGGGCCTGATCGACTAGACTTCCCACTGAAAGCACCCCGTACATGAGGTACAGTAGACACTGGCGGTGCGTACATAATATGGAACCTGAGGTCTAGGAGTCGCCGGAATACCACTGGAAGCTGGAAGTGCTAAATGAATAGGACGGCTAACATAACCTCTTCCATGACGGGCTGCAACTAGGGCACAAGAATTATTATATGTGCCAGAATCTCGGGGTCTCTTAGCTTCCCTCTCTTCCCTCTCCTGAGTCTGCATACCTTCCAATCTCCTAGCAATTGACACCACCTGTTGGTATGTGATGTCCATCTCTAGATCTCGGGCCATACTGAATCTGATACTAGGGTGGAGACCCTCAATAAATCAGCGAACCCGCTCTCGAACAGTAGCAACTAAGGCTGGTGCATGCCTAGCCAACTCACTAAATCGGACCGCATATTCTGACACGGTCATAGAACCCTGGCACAGCTGCTCAAACTCTGTGCGCCATGCATCTCTAAGACTCTGAGGAACATACTCCCTTAAGAACATATCTGAAAATTGAGCCCAATTGAGTGAAGATGCCTCAGCGGGACTATCCAACTCATATGCCCGCCACCACTGGTAGGCTGCTCCTCTAAACTAGAATGTCATGAAAGAAACCCTACTGGAATCCACAATACCCATAGTACGAAGGATACGATGACATTCCTCTAGAAAACCCTGAGCATCCTCTGAAGCTAAAACGCTGAAAGTGGGAGGGTAGTACTTCTTGCACCTCTCGAGCCTGAGTTGCTCCCCCTCTGAAACTGATGTCCTAATCTCAGGCCGAACTAGGGCAACTGGCTGCACTGGTATAACCTCTGGGGCATGGTCAACTTGGGCTCGTGGCTCTGGAGTACAAGCGGCGGGATTCTTTGCTCCTCCACTAGCCTGAGATGTGGTAGGATCAAGTAGAATTAACCCTGCCTGAGCTAGAGTGCCAAACATGCTCAAAAACTGGGCAAGAGTCTCCTGAAGTGCAGGAGTAGTAACAGGCGTCTCAGGTGCTTGCTCTCCAACTGGAGCTATGGTGGCTCTGCTGTAGCATCTCGTGTAGGTGCTTTGGCTGCACCACGTGGTCTTCCTCGGCCTCTGTCCCGACCCCGGCCTCTTGCGGCTACAACAGGGGGCGCGGGTGTCTGATCATCGGATCCACTTATGCGTGTCCTCACCATCTGTGAGAGAATAGAAAGATAATGATTTAGAACTTTGAAGTCAACAATTGCGCACGATAAGGAATTAAAGAAGTGAATATTTTTCCTAATAGTTCCATAGCCTCCTGAAGATAAGTACAGACGTCTCTGTACCGATCCGCAAGACTCTACTAAACTTGCTTGTGACTCGTAACATCTATGAACCTAGAGATCTGATACCAACTTGTCACGACCCCAAATTCCCTCCGTAGGAGGTCGTGATGGCACCTAGTCTCTAAGACTAGGTAAGCCTATTAATACAGAATAATAATAGATATCTGAATTAAATAAACTACAATTCAAATAATTACAACTCCCAAAACCCGGTAAAAATAGGTCACAAGCTTCTAAGAATTTATCCTCAATGTCTCAATATATCAAGGTCTAAAAAAATAAGGAAGCAACATAATAATGATAGAAGGGGACTCCGGAGTCTGCTGACACTGGCAGATATACCTCGAAGTCTCCATACACAGGTAACTCACTGATGTCTGGGATGGTAAGATGTACCTGGATCTGAACAAAAAGATGTAAAGAAGTGCAGTATGAGTACACCACAGCGGTACCTAGTAAGTGTCAAGCCTAACCTCAGTAGAGTAGTGACGAGGTCAGGTCAGGCCCTACTGGAAAAATAAATAATGGCATGGTAAAATGTTTATCAATATAATAAGATAAAATAACAATGAAAATGAGTCAAGTAGTATGTCACCATTTAATTACACCAAATAATGGCAATTAATACCTCGTGGAAACAAAACAAAATTCTTTTCAACTTTAAGAAAATCACATAATAATCAAAGGCAACTGCGGACATAAATCAATATCAACAAGGGCACTCCCGAGGTACCACCTCGTAGTCCCAAATCATAAATAAATTCACAATATCTCATTTCCTTATACCACCGCGGGAGCCTTCACAATTTGTTTTAAGGAAAACATTCTTCCCGAAATAGCATCCTGAGTTTTAGCCATCCTTATCATACCGCATGACTTCTAGTAGTTTTCCCTACTAGCCACGCGTATCAAGTCACCCTTATCCTACCGCATGCATTTCAATACCCAGACCTTATACCACCGCATGCGTATCAATATCACAATATATCACAATTTGCACCCCAAGTGCCCAAATATTTTAATTTGCCAAAATAAATCAACAACAATATTTTTTCATATTAAATAGCTCACGGCTCATGCCAAAATAATTCAACAATAATATTTTTCACAATAAAGAGCTCACGGCTCCATCACAATGAATACGAAAATCTCACAAAAATATTCGGGAATAAATAACTCGATAAAATAATATTTCAAAATTTAAATACGTTGCTTCAATACCAAATTTATAATATAAAATAATTCATATTAATAATATTTAATTTAAAGTAAATCACCCTTCAAATAATGCACAGAATAAAAGAAACCAAGTTTCACCTAAACAGGTAAAATAATTAGAAGGAAAAGGTCAAGTAAATTTAAAGTATAAACATTTAAATCAATGATGAATAATATAACAAGGTAAAATTATTTAATTAATATGCAACAGCAATCTACACAATTTAAAGATATAATTTTTCACATTTAGCCCGTGTACACACTCGTCACCTCATGTACACGACTTTCAACACATTTCAATTTATCACTTAAATACCAATCCTAGGAAAAATTTCCCCCCACACAAGGTTAGACAAGTCATTTACATCGACTTGCTCCAATTTAACTAAGTAGTATGCCTTTTCTTCGATTTTTCGACTCCGATCGACTCGTATCTAGTCATAATTAATTCGATACAGTCAATAAAAATTATAGAATCAATTCCATAAGAAAATATTACATTTTTCAATAAAATTCAAAATTAACTCAAAAATTGCTCGTGGGGCCCACATCTCGGAATCCAGCAAAAGTTACGAAATATGAACGCCCATTCAACGACGAGTCTAACCATACCAAAATGACTAAATTCCGATAACAACTCGACCCTCAAATTCTCAAATCTATCCAAGAGGGTTTTCAAATTTTTCCAACTTAAATCACCAATTAAATGTTAAAAACAATGATGAATTCGGGTAATCTAACCAAGATTGAGTTAATAACACTTATCCCGATGCTTTCTCTAAAAATCTCTCAAAAATCGCCTCAATCCGAGCTCCAAATCGTTAAAAATGAAAATGGGACGAAGTCCCGTTTTCAGAACTTAAACTCTCTGCCCAGGCTTTTACTCTTCGCGATCGCGAACATCCACATGTGATCGCGAAGCACAAATTTCCACTGCCCAGATTTAACTCTACGCGATCGCGAACTCTTCCACGCGATCGCAAAGCACTTAGTTCCCAACTCTATGCAATCACAGCCCTCTTCACGCGATCGCATAGAGAAAGCGCGTGACCTCCGCTTCTGGTCTGTTACTCTACGCAAACGCAACCGTCTTCACGCGTTCGCGAGTCACAAAATCTCAAAGCAACGCGATCGCATCCCGCTTCATGCAATTATGAAGCACAAAACTCAGCAGCCCTCAATTAATCTTATGCTATCTCAAACAATGCCATGCGATCGCGATGCATAGACTAGCCCAACCTACGCGATCGCGGTTGACCTCACGCGATCACGAAGAACAAAATCAACATTGCCTCAACTAAGCCTACGCGATCGTGTCCCAATATTCGCAATCGCAAAGAAGTTTTAAAATACCAGAAATCAGCAGCTACTAGCAGTGCCAAAATGAAGGAAAATACTCTGAATACCATCCGAAACACGCCTGAGCCCCTCGGTGTCACGACTCAAACCGATGGGCCGCGATGGGCACCTCGTACCTCACTCAACTGAGTACCAACATAACGTATCTTTCTTATTACTTCATCATATACAACGTGACATACGGGCCTAATAAGCCAGCATGATCATTTATAAACTCAAAACATAAACCAAGAAGGCCGTACAATCTTTCGCGTACATGACATATGTCTACAAGCCTCTAAGAATACATAATTGTCATAAAGGTCGGGACATAGCCCCGCCATACCAAACCATACACATCTAAATCATACTGACCAAACAAGCAACTCCGGAGCAAATGGAGTGCACCAATATCTTCTGCTGAGCTGATCGCCTACTTGGAGGACTCTCGACCTGTCTATCGAGACCTTCGGGCATGGAACGCAGCGTCCCCAGGAAAAAGGGATGTCAGTACAAATAATGTACCGAGTATGTAAGGAATGAAAATCAGTAAATAATAGACATGAGAGAAACATGGAGTAAAAGACTCGACATGTACGTCTGCATAGCTCTGTGAATCATTTCATTTTTATAATGTCATGCATATGCGTATAAATGTCATACCATGCATTGGTATATGTGTTCATAACATCATCAAGCCTCTGAGGGCACCCCATCATATCATCTTGGCCACTGTGGGCAAATCATCAACGTATATCGGCTGATCAGGTGGTAGTGCGTATATAACACCATAACCTTTTCCCATATCCCATATACATATATACGTGTATATAACGCCATCTGGTCATGGGTCAATGTATATGTATAAATGCATTAAATGCATAAGAAATACGTTAATAATATTTTCTCGGAATGTCATAAAAATAATATGCCTTAAGAAATACGTTAATAAGATTTTCTCGGAATGTCATAAAAATAATATGCATGTCGGATAAATTTTATCAAATACGTATTTTTCTGAGACCCATGAACAGAAGATATAATAATAATTCACATGGGGAATCAAGAATATAGACACCCCTAATATTTCTATGAATATAGTCGTTTATGGAAACTGTGCGTTTGCTCGTTTCTTTCAGTATCATTTGGGTCATGCCAAAAAGAAAGAAGGGATAGCCTTAACATACCTAGAGTAGGGAAAAATCCGTATGATATTCTTGGAAAAGGTTGCACCGTACTCTCTTAGAATCACAAAATCTCGCGTTGCTAATGTGCTAAGAAATTTCGTCGGAATTGTTTTGTTGCAAGAATTTTGTTGAAAGCTTGTCGGATGGAGTTCTAGCGTCTGGTTTGGAAATGTCTTGAGTTTAAATTAGAAGGAAATCAAACTTGTAATGTCTTATGAGACCAACTTGTAAGAATTTCTAACATTTTTTATTATAGTACTTTTGTATACAAATTCTAAGGAATTAAGTGTCTTTTAACTATCAATTAGGTTGCCACCTAATCAAAAGTGGCTAACAGTCACTTATTTAGAAAGTGGCTTGCTGCCACGTTCCTTTTCCTTGCTTATCTTTAAAGACTTAGTTAATTAGTATTATCTTATTTAACTAATTAATCCCCCATTAACCAATAATTAACTAATTATCCACATAATTAAGAATTATCTCAACTTACTTAAAATACTACTCACTTTTAACATACCTTGTACACCTTACTATTATGGTCATGTAGTACCTTGTATGACACTAGTCCAAAAATACCGGGTATTATGGCTCAGATCGTATTTTATCCCAAAATGTCAAACTTTGACGAAATTCCTTTTCTTCGATTTGCTTACCCTTTCTCCTTCACGAATTTACTCATCACGTGTTTGAAATAGCATAATGCTTATAATTTTAAAATAACCTCATTCCCGAATTCACGTCGATTAACTTACGATGAAATTTTAACGTACAAAAATGCGGTATGTAACATCTCATTTCCGAGCTTTCATCAATTTATTTATGGCGTACTTTCACGTACGAAAATATGGGGTGTAACATCATTCCCCCATTTAGAACATTCGTCCTCGAATGTTGACTGATGCACTTATCATTCTCATAACTCATAGCTCTTGTGAATACTTTAGTACTCCTCTTGCCATCTAGGCAACTGTTCTGTGAATGAATCCCAAACGCCATGGCATTCCCCCCTTTTGGCCTCTTTCTCACACCACGACTCGTGGTCGAAATAATTCCAATCTTATAACTGTTTTTATCTTTTATCATGCAGCCTGTACGACTCTGACTTTGTAAGTGCGCCTATGAGACTCTTCTCTCTTTTTTCCTCTAGCTTTTAGCCAATCCCTAGGTCTCATTTTGTGAACATATACAGAGCTTAATAAGATGTTCCTCTGGGCATCTATAAGTACAATTAAGTTCTTCGCTCGATACTTTGTTGAACTTACGAATATTGTTATATCTTATTTCATTGACCCGGTTATCCATTCGTATGACTTTACTACATCTAGGTAGGTCATATTTTACCATAATTCTTACTTCGATTTATCGTTGCTGAGGTCTGCTACCAAACTCCAGGTTACTATTTCGCTGCTTATCATATATGTATAAATCTAAGTCCTTTAATGCTTCCTCATTAATGTCCATCTTAAGAATGACAGTCTACTCTCATCTCATATTTTGTAACCCTTATCCATCCATTGTTGATTCACCTCAATATTGATATACACTCTACCATTGATAACTTGAAACCTCTTACGTAATCACTAGGGCTCACGTTGCATTGAGGATCATTTGAAGTGATTTTCCTGATCCACCTGGGGGCGATACAATGCTATATTTCCATAATCGTATTTCATAGCATCCCAATGTGATTTACCTTACGTGGACAATCGAAGACCCGCACGTCATCCTTCATCTATTAAAATTACACCTTCATTCTACTACCAGGGCAGCATTCCATCTCTTCTAAATGCTACTGGTCTTAGACTCCTTTGAGTATATTCAGGCTATACTGAGCTTTTTATAATTCTTGTTCTCATGGGCTTAATCCCGAGGACTTATCCTTTCTCGTCACCTTCTCACTTGCCTATTCTTATCCTTACTCATGTCTTCCTAAAACTGTCACGACCCAAATTAACCCTCTGTAAGGTGTCGTGACAGCACCTAGTCTTTACGACTAGGTAAGCCTAATATTACGAAGAATGTAAAGAAAACACAACATTTTAAAGAAAATTAGCATATTGTGAATAACCAAAAGTAGTACCACTCCACATATACAAAATAATTTCCCAAGACCTAGAATATCACAAAGTCACAAGCTGTTATACTCTATGTAGCTTTATACAAAAGTCTGAAGATAATAAAGAAAATCTCTAAGCGAGGGATTAGAAGGGGACTCCGAGGATCTGCGGACGCAAGCAGAAGTACCTTGAAATCTCCTAGAATCAGCAGCACGCACTAACCCCGAGGCTGATAGCTCGCACCTGGATCTGCACACGAAATATGTGCAGGAAAGGGCATGAGTACACCACAATGGTACCCAGTAAGTGCCAAGCCTAACCTCGGTCGAGTAGTGACGAGGTCAGGTCAAGGCCCTACCGGAGTAAATATAATAAATTAAACAGTAAAAGATATAAGTAAAGTTTACGGTAACACAGTTAAAGAAATTCTCAAAAGCTTAACAATTTAGGGAGCCTTTGGCTCAGAACAAGGTAAACATAATGGGGAAATCTCCCGGGATACCGTCCCGTAGTTCCGAATGAATATGCAGTACAGGGGGATCTCCCGGAATATGTCCGTAGTCCCAAAGTAAATTTACAGTGCTGGGGAATCTCCCAGAATACGTCCGTAGTCCCAAAGTAATTATGCAGTGCTGGGGGATCTCCCAGAATACGTCCGTAGTCCCAAAATAAATATGCAAGACATGGAAGATCTAACGGAATACGTCCGTAGTCCCAATTTAAATATGCAAGACATGGGGGATCTCCTGGAATACGTCTGTAGTCCCAATTTAAAATATGCAACGCAAGATGAAATGGTAGGTAAGGCATCGAGTTATACCGTTTATACAGAACACATATAAGGAAAGTAGGGACTTAACTAAGCATGGCGCAAAGAATGTCAGATAGGCAGTTAAAACACGTAAGCATGCTTCTCTCGTCTAAGCTGAACAATTAAACGAATTAGTGCAATTTAATAAGGGAAAGACAGTTTATGATTTAGAAAAGAAAAACGGGATTTTTGCAGTAATAGCCCATGTACGTACTCGTCACCTCACGTACACGGCGCCCACACCTCAATTAATATCAAACATTCTAAGGGAAAAGTCCCCAACACAGAGTTAGGCAAGCCACTTACCTCGACCGCTCAAATCAACTTGATATCACATTTTTGCCACGAGTATCCGACTCAAAATGGCCCGAATCTATTCAAATTAATTGCATAATGTAAATATAACTAAAAGTAACTAATTTAACTAATTAATTCGAAGCTAAAGCGTGAAATTTGGAAAAACGCCCAAAAAGTCTCCCCGGGCCCACTTCTCGGAATCGGGTAAAAATTACATATTATGAACACCCATTCACTCACGAGTTCACTCGAACCAAAATCATCTAAATCTGACGTCAAATTCCCATTCAAATCTCAGATTTTCAATTGGGGAACCTTTTCCCCCATTTTCAAACTTCTACCCTCAAATTCTATAATTAGACGAGGGAAAACAATAATGGATTAATGAAATATACACGAATTAGAGTTAAGAATTGTTACCCACTGATTTCCTCTTCAAAACTCTTGCAAAATCGCCTTCTCCCGAGCTAAAATTCGAATTGGTGAAAAATGAGGAATGAACCCTCGAATCTGCCTCTTCAACCCAGCGATTTCCGCACCTGCGCTCATGGGGCCGCATCTGCAGTCATGCACCTGCGGAAAACATCATCGCAGGTGCGAAGGTCACTTATCTGGGTTGGGGCCACATCTACGGGTAATTCCTTGCACCTGCGGATACCGCACATGTGGTCCAAATCGGCGCATCTGCGCATTTCACTAAGGCAGCCAGGCTCCGCACCTGCGCCCACGCTTCGCACCTGCGGGCTCGCAGGTGCGGTCAAACTTGCGCACTTGCGCTCCATCACCAACTCCACCAGTTCCTCATCTGCGCACTTCCTCCGCACCAGCAGCCCTCGCACCTGCGGCCTCCCTTCCGCAGGTGCGAAAACACCAGAACCAGCAAAGGCACCAGATTTTTCCTAAGTCCAATTTCATTCTGTTAAGAATCTGAAACATACCCGAGGCCCCCGGGACCTCAACCAAACCTACCAACCAATCCTGTAACATCATACAAACTTAGTTGAGCCTTCAAACCACATCAAACAATACCAAAATCAGGAATTAAGCACGGATTCAAGCCTAAGAATTTAGAATTTTCCAAATTCTACAAACGACGCCGAACCACATCAAATCTAGTTCGAATGACCTCAAATTTTACACACAGGTCACAAATGACACTAAGAACCTATAGCCACTTTCGGAATTTCATTCCGAGCTCGATATCAAAATTTTCACTATCGGCCGAAATCGTTGAAAAACTAACATTCGCCAATTCAAGCCTAAATCTACTACAGACCTCCAAAACACATTCCGGATGCGCTCCTAACCCCAAAATCACTCAACGGAGCTAACAGAGTCAACGGAATTCTATTCCAGATCCATCTTCACGTAGTTCTGACTACGGTCCAAACTCTAAGGTTTAAACTTACATGTAGGGACTAAGTGTCCTAAAACTCTCCGAATTCCATAACCAATCACTCTGACAAGTCCCAATAGCGAAAAATAACATGGGGAAAACAGTTATTAGGGGATCGGGGCTCTAACTCTCAAAACGACCGGCCGGGTCATTACAAAAACCTTGTCTCTTTACCATACTTTAGCTTGTGACCTACACATATCTATTTATGTTACTCATAACTTTCCTTCAACTTGCTTGTACCATAAATTTACTTGTGTTATTATGGAACATCAAGCGAGACATCACATCATATCTAACTCTTCTTTACTCTCTTGACTAGGCCTCTCAATACCTAGAAACCATAGGCTAGAAGATCTGCCACCAATGACGTCTCTATCATTCCTGGATACTGAATCCCAGCGCTTCTAGCCCTCTATCCGAGATATGGACTATTCACAACCTTCTGCATTTGAGTATCTCGTATGTTATTCACATTTACCTTACTACTTTAAAATCTTGCATCGTATCTTCTATCTCTTTCATGACCTCCCTTCCACATAGGTATAATTCACGTCCATAACTAAAAGATCTATTATAATACTTGCAACTCCGGTGCATACACAACCTGGTGGGAGCTTCATACTGACTTCTTATGAGGCTAGTACTTTTTCTAACTAGCTTTATCGTAGAGCCATTATAGGATATGGCTACTGTACTATCTCTCTTGTACCTCTGATATTAAGTGTGATTCTGCAATGTTCTCAATCATGATGTCTAAAATTTTCTGGGTCCAATAATCAGACTCCTGATTTGTTTCGTTGATGTAACTCTTTAGTTTCCTCTTCCTTCTGATCATCCTTCGTGTAGGCTTAAGTTATCTTGTGATCTACCGCTCCTGGTATTAGTTATTACTTTAGTCTTTCATAGCCGCTACGGAATATCCGTGCTACTATCATCTAACAATTCAATCCCTTGTCTATGACCTGGACTCAATTCTTTCTTTTAACTTATACCAGAGTCTTCTACAACTATATGATTGTCAAAATATATGTTGCATGGATAATACTCCAAAATCTAAAGTGAATTCATAACGTAACTCACACTGGATCACTGATAGAATAATTCCTATCGTTCCTTCTCAACTTTATTTAAATGTAAGCAATTACTTTTCTTGGTCGTTTTTCCACTTGTTGCATGCATACTTAGCTTATCTTAATTCCCACGCATGCCGAATTTTTCGTGTAACTCATATGATCTCGAATATTACTTTTGATTTTTCTTCCCATTCCTTTGCCACGGTAAGTGCCACTTTATCATGGAGTGTATACAATGTTGTAGTGAGACTCTTTTTTTTTTTTACATGACCATTTCCTCTCTAGGTCACTGTGCTTATCTTGAAGCCTTTTTCCTTATTTCCCTAGCTAGTCTTTCATTGTAGTACTTAGGGAAGACCTTTTGACCCTTGTAAAGCTACGAGCTTATTACATCGTATACTTGATGGAATTTTTTATGTTCTTCCTTTCCTATAATTATTTGTAGTTACTTATTTCCATGCTCTTGTGCTTGTAGGGTTACTCTTGAACTAAAGTTTTGACTGTCTTCCCAGTGAGACTATATTTTATTTTCATAACATTCATACGGTACCTTTAACTACCCCAACTCTTGTCTGAATATTTCCCAAGGGTCACGATGTCGTATCTGCCAGACTGAATTCACATGTGGGGTTCACTATGTTTATCTTGCACGATCTGTTGATTTGTCTATAACCTCTTGTCTAGACATAACTAGACTCTTCCTGAATCAACTACTAACTGCTCGTTGGTCCATTCCCATATTAATATTTCGTGTAATATTTCTTGGGTTATTTCCTTTGTCTTAAGTTACATCTCGCACTGGCTCCTTATCTATTAATAACATCTCGGGCAGGAATTCTTACTTCCTCTTCTTGACGTCATGTTTGCATAATATCCTGGAATCGTTGCATGTCTATAGGATTTGAATGAGTGAAATCTCATCCCTTTCTCATTTTTATCGCATTCTCCCTTTACCATTCCGTAGTTACTAAAACCACTTAATTCTGACTTAATGCCACATCACTCCATATTCCCCCCTATTTTAGGACAGTACTAATATTTAGAGCTACGATGCCTATAAATGTTTTACCTCTTCATCTTTGGCATCCTTTCACATCATCGATGACCCTTACCCGCCTTGCGGTAATCCTTCTGTACCAAGGATAACAAAGTTCCTTACTCACGAGGATGACACCTAGTATAACTGGCACACATAGTCCCTTAAGCTTAACTTTGCTCACATTGCTTGCTTTAGGGAAGCGTCTTCCTGAATGACCATTCTCTGAATTTTTCATGAATCTTTTTCTGTTGTCCATTTTATTATCGTCAAAATGCAATCTGAAAACCTCATGATGCCGACCATTATCAATTCACTCAGTCCCTAATTCATGTTTAGTTTATCTTATTCACCAGCCTATACTGATTTCTATTATTCTAGGGTCTAACTTTTCCTTCTGGTAGTCGCGTTAGAGTCACGAACTTATTTCTCGAAATGAGAATATGGCTTTATGGCCTATACTCTTTTGTTGTCTCAAGGCCTGTCACCTCTCGTCTTTTCCTTTACTTGACTATAGACTCTGTAATACTGTCATCTTTTTGATCTACCGTTGTCATCCATGTATCACATCTTACTCAAATTGCTTCATTAATTCTCTTCTTATTTCCCTGCTAACATTTATGTCTATCACTTTATTCTGAAAACTCCAACGAGACATTATTTTGCTTTTAGCTCCCCTTGCTCCATCCCCTAGCTCTTCAGGTTGCCTAACATTCTCGTTCTACTAGGGATGGGAGCCACACTAAGGTAATATTTATCCCTTCAAAGCTTTCAGTGCTTATCTTTGTAGTACTCATATATAGTTGTACTATTTTAGAGTGCACCATCCGGGTGTCTCACAAGGATATCTATTACCACATTTGCAATATCCTTCGAAAATGTCAACTAACACAAACAATCCATTCACCATTTTGGGTTACTCTAACCCCAGACGGATCCTGATATCCCGTCCTTCTCTTAAACTACACCTGTCAGCCCCCATAGGGCATAACTGAAATGGGTGTGATCAATTGTATATATCTCTGTTACTGTTGAAAGTAACTCAGAATGCTTATATTTCTCTGCTTGAATTGTAAATACTATTAACCTTTATTAACTGGGTACCTCACACCATTTTTCATCTTGCTTCTTTTACTTGTTGAAACTTGTGTCTACCTTCTGATTCTCTTATTCTTTTTTTTACCGTAAGAGTGGATTGACATTCTTGTCTTAAGGATACTTATCAAGAAGCTTACATATCTTAGTGCAGACATGATCTGTTGAATACCTCATATTTATCCATCATAAGCATGATGCAAAAATTGAGTTTCTCTGACTCAACTCTTCTACAGCCACATCTCTTACCAATTGTCTCTTTGGATGGAGGCATCATCGTATTATCAATAAGATACAGTTTAGAAAATTGAGTTCTTACAACTGAGCTCTACCACACGATCTAGAGTAAGAAGAAAGAGTGATAGTCCTAAATGTCCTATAGCCTCCTGCTTATAAGTGTGGTGCACAACACACCCATAAAGAGGCACTGGGTGCCGGTCTCGCCCCCAGGCTCAGGGCGTGACAAATGTGATACCACTTTTGTCACGACCCAAACTGATGGGCCGCGACGGGCACTCGGTATCTTACTCGACCGAGTACCAACGTATCGAATCTTTATTATTACTTCATCATATACACGTGACATACGGGCCTAATAGGCCAACATGATCATTTATAAACTCAAAACATAGGCCGACAAGGTCGTACAATCTTTCACGTACACGACATATGTCTACAAGCCTGTAAGAGTACATAATTTTCATAAAGGTCGGGACAGAGCCCCGCCATACCAAACCATACACATCTAAATCATACTAACCAAACAAGAAACTCCGGAGCAAATGGAGTGCACCAATATCTTCTGCTGAGCTGATCGCCTACTTGGAGGACTCTCGACCTGTCTATCGAGACCTGCGGGCATGAAACGCAGTGTCCCCAGGAAAAAGGGACGTCAGTACAAATAATGTACCGAGTATGTAAGGAATGAAAATCAATAAATAATAGACATGAGAGAAACATGGAGTAAAAGACTCGACATGTACGTCTGCATAGCTCTGTGAATCATTTCATTTTTATAATGTCATGCATATGCGTATAAATGTCATACCATGCATTGGTATATGCGTTCATAACATCATCAAGCCTCTGAGGGCACCCCATCATATTATCTTGGCCACTGTGGGCAAATCATCAACGTATACCAGCTGATCAGGTGGTGGTGCGTATATAACGCCATAACCTTTTCTCATATCCCATATACATATAATATACATATATACGCGTATATAACGCCATCTGGTCATGGGTCAATGTATATGTATAAATGCATGAAATGCATAAGAAATACGTTAATAATATTTTCTCGTAATGTCATAAAAATAATATGCCTTAAGAAATACGTTAATAAGATTTTCTCGGAATGTCATAAAAATAATATGCCTGTCGGATAAATTTTATCAAATATGTATTTTTCTGAGACCCATGAACAGAAGATATAATAATAATGCATATAGGGAATAAAGAATATAGACACCCCTAATATTTTTATGAATAGAGCCATTTATGGAAACTATGCGTTTGCTCGTTTCTTTCAGTATCATTTGGGTCATGCCAAAAAGAAAGAAGGGATAGCCTTAACATACCTTGAGTAGGGAAAATCCGTATGATATTCTTGGAAAAGGTTGCACCGAACTCTCTTAGAATCACAAAATCTCACGTTGCTAATGTGCTAAAAAATTTCGTCGGAATTGTTTTGTTGCAAGAATTTTATTGAAAGCTTGTCGGATGGAGTTCTAGCGTCTGGTTTGGAAATGTCTTGAGTTTGAATTAGAAGGAAATCAAACTTGGAATGTCTTATTGATGATAGTACTTTTGTATACAAATTCTAAGGAATTAAGTGTCTTTTAACTATCAATTAGGTTGCCACCTAATCAAAAGTGGCTAAGAGTCATTTATTTGGAAAGTGGATTGCTGCCACGTTCCTTTTCCTTGCTTATCTTTAAAGACTTAGTTAATTAGTATTATCTTATTTAACTAATTAATCCCCCATTAACCAATAATTAACTAATTATTCACGTAATTAAGAATTATCTCATTTTACTTAAAATACTACTCACTTTTAACATACCTTGTACACCTTACTATTATGGTCATGTAGTTACTTGTATGGCACTAGTCCAAAAATACCGGGTATTATGGCTCAGATCGTATTTTATCCCAAAATATCAAACTTTGACGAAATTCCTTTTCTTTGATTTGCTTACCCTTTCTCCTTCACAAATTTACTCATCACGTGTTTGAAATAGCATAATGCTTATAATTTCAAAATAACCTCATTCCTGAATTCACGTCGATTAACTTACGACGAAATTTTAACGTACAAAAATGCGGGATGTAACATCTCATTTCCGAGCTTTCATCAATTTATTTATGGCGTACTTTCACGTACGAAAATATGGGGTGTAACACTCGGGACCCCAACCAAATATACCAACAAGTCCTAAAACATCATACGGACTTATTCGAGTCTTCAAATCACATCCAACAACATTAAAAATACGATTCACACGTAGATTCAAGCCTAATGAATTTTGAAACTTTTAATTTCTACAAATGATGCCAGAACCTATCAAATCAAGTCCGATTGACTTCAAATTTTGCACGCAAGTCATAAATGATCTAACAATATTGGGAGCGTGTCCATAAGTGGATTCAGAGGTACGTAGGTCATTTTGGAGTCATTTGGCTAAGGCTAGAAATTTGAAGGTTTTTAAGAATTTTTACCGAAAGTGGACTTTTTGATATCGGGGTCGGAATTTGATTTCGGAAGTTGGAGTAGGTCCGTAATGTCAAATGTGACTTGTGTGCAAAATTTGAGGACAATCGGACGTGATTTGATAGGTTTCGGCATCGATTGTAGAAGTTGAAGTTTCAAAGTTCATTAAGTTTGAATTGGGGTACGATTCATGATTTCGATATTGTTTGATGTGATTTGAGGTCTCGAGCAAGTTTGTGTTATGTTATAGGACTGGTTGGTATGATTGGACGGGGTCTCGGGTGTGTTTCGGGGTGATTTCGGACCAAAACGGAATGATTTGATATTGATGTATCTGTTATCTGGTTTTCTTCTTCGCGAACGCGAAGGGAGTCCCGCATTCACGAAGAGGAACTTTGAGGCAGCTGGGATTTGTCCTTTGCGAATGTGAAGGTTAAGATGTGAACGCGGTGAAGAACTTGAGGAACCTACGCAAACGCGAGTGGGGAGTCGCGAACGCATAGAAGGAAATGAGGACTGGGCCTGAGGATGTTTGGCCTACGCGAACGCGAAGCTGGGTATGTGAATGTGAAGCAGTGAGGGCGGAAAGCTTCGCGAATGTGTTGTGAGGAACGCGAACGCGAGGGCTCTGGGCAGCTGGCCTTCGTAAATGTGACCAGGATGACGCGAACGCAAAGAGGAAATTTGGGGGCAGTGTGTCTTTGGCCTTCGCAATCGCGATGGTCTTTCCGCGATCTTGAAGAAGGGCGGACCTGGGCAGTGAAGTTTTATATACGGGATTTGGCCATTTTCCTCCACATTTCATTTTGGTTGGGCGATTTTTGGAGATTTTGAAGAGGAGATTTCATCATCTATTATGAGGTAAGTAATTCCCGCACATTCTGAGTTAAATACATGGTTTATATATGGATTTAGACATGGAAATTTGTAGAAATTGTGGGGTTTTGGTAGGAAACCTAGAAATTGGTATTCTTGGATTTTGATCACGAATTTGGGCATGAAATGGAGAGTAAATTATATATTTGAGTTCGTGGGGTTATGGGAAAAGTTTATCTTCGAAAATTTTTGGAATCCGGCCACATGGGCCCGAGGGTGATTTTATCAACTTTTCGAATGGAGTTGGAAATTGTTATAAAATGATTAATTATGAGTATTAGATTATATTTTGATTCGGTTGCATCATATTTGACTAGTTTTGGAGCGATGGGCATCAGTTTGAATTGTCGGAGCGGCCTTGGAGCCGGTTATGGAATTACGGAGCAAGGTAAGTCTCCTTTCTAACCTTGTAAGAGGAAATTAACCCCATAGGTGAACTAAATTATTATGTGATTCTATTTGTGGGGGCTACATACGTACGGGGTGACGAGAGTCCGTACGTAGCTACTAACTATGCCTATGTACAGGTAATTTTAGGCTTACATCATGCCTTGTTGCTACTGTTGTTGAATTTATGTTTATTGCTTGCCTTGAAAGGAAGCGAGATTGAGTTGGCTTATTAAATGTTTCTAAAGGAGTTGAAATTGAGGAAAAGTTATGAACTTAAAGGTTTTCATTTGAACTTCGTATTTTTGAAAAGAATTGAGGAACACCATAATAACTTAAGAAATCTAAGTGTAACCGCGTCGTATGTATATTTCGCGAGCGGGGCAATTTCCTTAAAAAGCTACAAGCTGAATTTCCCTTATTTTGAAAAGAATCAAGAAAGAGATATGATTTTAATGTTAAATTTATATTTGACCGTGTTGCAAGTATGATCCACGAGCGGGGAAATTCCTTAAATTTATATTTGACCGCGTCGCACTTATGATTCGCGAGCGGGGTATTTCCTTCTACCACTCTTATGGGATCGGGTTGTTCACCTCGGCAGGATTTATGTACCACACTCTCATGGTAGCGGGCCATTCGCCTCGGCAAGTTAATAGATGCATCTATGGTTCGCGTCGTTCGACCCTCGGCAGTGCACCATTTACTTTTATGTTGGATCGGGTCGTATGCCTCGGCACTTCCTATATATATTATCCTCGTGGAAATGGTGCGTAACATTTGGCAAGAAGCCAGTGTATCTGAGGGTTTTTCCCTGATTTGAATTATGACAACCACCTCTTTGATGAGATCCACTACATCTATATATGTATGCTCTGGTTACGGAGGGAACTCGCTAGTTGAGAGCTTGAGTAAATTGTAAAGAGGGAAATTGTACCACATATTTTATACTTGTTTGTTTCATATATTTACTCTATCTCATATTCATTCACTTCTTTACTGTACCTTATATTATTGATTGCCACAGTAAGTGTCGGAGTCGACCTCTCGTCACTACTTCTTCGAGGTTAGGTGGGACACTTACTGGGTACGCGTTGATTTACATACTCATACTACACTTGCTGCACGTTTTGTGCAAGTACATATATGGCTAGTGACCTTGTGGGCGCGGAGGCGCGATTATTACGGGGAATTAGGTGAGTTGCATCTTATGTACGACCCGCAGCCAGCAGAGTCTCCTTCGGAGTATTGTATTTTCTTTCCTGTCCAAATTTGTGGACAGTTATTGTATTTTATTTTAAATTCCTAGAAAATGCTCATGCACTTGTGACAACGGTTTCTAGGATGATTATGGGATGTTTAGTATTGGAATTGGAAAACATTACTAGATAAATTGAAGTAAAATTTACGATTTCAAAAATATTAAAATGAGAATTTAATTAATTATTTAGTGTTGGCTTGCCTGACAGTGGAGTCCGGCGCCATCACGGCCTTTAACGGATTTTGGGTCGTGACAATAATTCCTTAAGACTTTAACCCAATAAAATTTGCACATATAAGTCCAAGTACGTACTCGTCACCTCGCGTACACGGTTTTTCACATTTCATAAATAGCACATAAGACTCGATGCCTAAGGGGTAATTTTTCCACTCGAGGTTAGGCAAGACACTTACCTTTTTGAAGTTAGGTCGACATTCCAAAAGAGCCTTCTTGCTTGAATTGACCTCCGGACAGCTCAAATCTATCCAAATTAATTGTATACTTCATTAAAATTCATCGGAAACAATTTCGGATAATAAAACGTCGACTTGAAAATTTATTCTAAAAATTCAACAAAAGTCAACGTGGGGCTCGCCTCTCGGAACCCGATATAATTTCACGAAATCCGAACACCCATTCCGATACGAGTTAAACCATACCGATTTTATCAAATTCCGATAATAACTCGACCTCCAAATCTTAAATTTTCATTTTTGGAAGATTTTACAAAGATCTTGATTTTTCTTTCATAAATTCACGGATTCATGATGTAAATGAGTATGGAATCATGAAATATAACCAATATAGGATAAGGAATACTTACCCCAATGTTTTCCCGTGAAAATCGCCCAAGAACCGTGCTCCAAAAATCCAAAATGAAATGAAGGAAATGACCAATTTGGGTCCTTAAGTTTCTGCCCATCCGTCACTAAAAGTCCATTTTCCGTCACTAAAAGTCCACACCATAACTTGCTTTCACTATCCTTCATTCAATCGATCATAACTTCATGTAAAAATGTCCAAATGATGAATGGTTTAACTTTCTCGAAACTAGAATCAAAAGACTATAACTTTCATGTTTTGATAATTTTCCGATTCTTTATGAATTGCGAGATATAATCTTCCAAAAATCGGCTCCACGCACCAAAAATTTCTGGCGAAACTGCTCTACATTCAATCCATCATAACTTTCTGTACAAATATCCAAATAATAAATGGTTTAACTTTCTGGAAACTAGAATCAGAATACTACAACTTTCATGTTTTTATAATTTTCTGATCCTTATGAATTGCGAGATATAAGCTTTCAAATTCGGCTCCATGCATCAGAAATTTCTGGCGAAACTGCTCTACCAGCCTTCATTCAATCTATCATAACTTTCTGTACAAATGTCCAAATAATGAATGGTTTAACTTTCTGGAAATTATAATCAAAGGGCTACAACTTTGATGTTTTAAATATTTTCAGATTTTTTTTTATAGATTGCGAGATATAAGCTTCCAAAGTTGGCTCCACGCACCAGAAATTTCTGGCGAACAGAACAGCTCTGCAACAGAAATTTCCAGCAACCTTCTTTGTCCGAAATCCATTCCGTTTACCTTTCGAAATCCACCCGAGGCCTTCGGGACCTTAACTAATTATACCAACATGTCCCAAAATACAATAAAAACTTAGTCGAGGCTTCAAACCACATCAAAACGACGAATCGCACCTCAAATCAAAATCTATGAAATTTGAACTTTCAAATTCTATATCTTGTGCCGAAACTCATCAAATCAATTCGGAATGACTTCAAATTTTGCACACAATTCATAAATGACATAACGGACCTATTTCAGTTTCCAGAATCGGATTCCAACCTCGATATCAAAAAGTCAACCCCTCGGTCAAACTTTCCAAATATTCAACTTTCGGCATTTCAAGCTTAATTCCACTCCGGACCTCCAAATACTTTTCCGGAGATGCTCCTAAGTCCAAAATTACCATACAGAGCTATTGACATCATCAAAATTCCATTCCGGAGTCGTTTTCTCAAAAGTCAACTCTCCGGTCAACTCTTTCCATTTAAGCTTCTAATTAAGGATTGTTTCTTTTAATTAATTCCGAATCTTTCGAAAAATCAAACTCGACCACACCCGCGGATCATAATACTTATTACGAAGTTGCTCGAGACCTTAAGTCGCTGAACGGGGCATTAATTCTTAAAATGACAAGTCGGGTCATTACATTCTCCACCTCTTAAACAAATGTTCGTCCTCGAACGTGCTAAGAATTATTCTGAGGTTACCAAATTGATGATTTTACTTTTACACATATACTTACAGTGGATCCCACGTTACCGTATTTGAGATAAGCCCGACCACACCGTCTCAGTTGAGATTATTTCTTTGATTTACACTTATAAGCCTTAAAACCAATTTCTTACACTCCACACATTTTCAAAAGCCCTGATTTTCACATCAACGCACGGTATTAGTCTCAACTGGCTATAGCCACTCGTGTCTACACACACATCAATTTTCTTGATAGTTTTGAAGTACTTCGAAATTATTCTGGGGTGATACATTCTCCCCCGCTTAGGACCATTCGCCCTCAAAGACATAACACAACTTATCTCTTCTTTTGCACGTCTCAATCCCCCAAATTTTTACTAACTTCCAAATGTTTCAGAAATTTCGGCAGAGTCTCCCCTGTAAATGGGTCTATCCACCTGCCAGAGTAACACCAAAACAACTCTTAACAACACATCCACAACCCAACAAAGCACCACAATGTATATATCAATAACACTAATCTCAGCATTACATGCACCGCATTATCATAATGATTTCAAGACATGAAGCACATCATATGTATGCCCATCACCACATCTCTGGTCTTAATAGTTGTTCATAATTGATTACAACATCGCCGATTAATCTGAATTAACCAAAACCTCGTTTCAAATTTTTCACAACACTGACAGCAAAATGTGAAGCATGAAGACCTCATAACTATTTACCCAACTTAATGAGTCACATTTAACGCCACCTGGGCACTCACCTCGTAGGGTAAAACTCAATAACTATGGCACAATTATGGTACAGAAACACATAAAAGATTTATCACATAAGCCTATCAGGCATAACTCCCTATTAGTACTTTAGTACAAATTAAACTTCACAAAGGGAGAATTTAAACTCATAAATATTTCACCACAAGGACCTCGTCCTTATATAACTTCCACTGCGGCTTGTAGCCCGGTTTAAATATTTCACATCATATAAAAATGCGAGGATCTCGTCCTCAACTCTGAATCACAAGTATTTTGCACATTGTGCCAACTGAAATTTCAATTTCCTTTCTTTATTCTTTTCAATAAATTTCTTAAACATTTTTCATAACACATAATGAACCCTCATATCGGTAGGGCATATAATTCATAAAATTGGAATCAATTATTCCAAAATACATCAAACCCAATGTAATGAATAATAAAAATTACTTTTGGACTTATAGCCCTCAATGGTGCCCAAAAATAAAATGATAGACACGGGCTAACATCATCAAACCTCCCAACAGGGATAAACATATAAGTGGTTCACAAAATTACGATGCTCACCCATAACCGGAGCATAATAGGAAGACTCGCCTCAATATTCATAACCGAATCAAATTAAGGAAAAATATCCTTTTATAACAAATCAGGATCATACCTGTAAAAAAACACCATCTGGTGTATCGGCCTCAGCCAAATCATAGCTATTATATCAACGGGCCGGGCCTCCACCTCTTAGGTGCCCTCTACCCGTCTGTCCTCCACCCCTAACTGGCTGTGCACGTGGGGTAGTAGCTGCACTAGGGCCCATAGTTTGAGTGTTCTGATAAAATCCACTGAACCCTCTAGAGCTCCGAGACCTTTTGGCCTCCTTAGGCTCTCTTTACTCACCTAAAACACCCTCAATACTTCTCGCAATCTCCACTACTTGCTGAAATGGAGTATCAGTTTGCAACTCTGAAGCCATGCACATTTTAAGATCATAATCAAGCCCCTCAATGAATCTGTGGACCCGCTCTCGGACGATAGGAACCAAAGTAGGTGCACGATGAGCTAACTCACTGAACCTGATTGCATATTCTGATACTATCATGGTGCCCTGATGCAACCGTTCAAACTCTGTGCGCCACGCATCTCGGAGGGTATGGGGAACAAATTCCTTCAAAAATATCTCTGAAAAATGTGCCCAAGTAGGTGGTATTGCATCGGCTGGTCTACCTTCTTCATAGATTTGCCACCACTGATACGCTGCGCCTGAAAGTTGAAATGTAGTAAAGACAACTCCGCTCACTTCCACAATACCCATGGTGCGGAGAATACGGTGACAAATTTTCTAGAAATCCTTGGGCATCCTCTGTAGTTGTGCCACTGAAAGTAGGTGGACTGTACCTCTTAAACCTCTCAAGTCTCTTTTGTTCTTCTTCCGATGCCTCTGACCTAACCTCAGGCCAAACTGGAATAACAGGTTGTACCGGTATTACACCCGGAACCTGACCAACGTAAACCTGCTCCTTTGGCGTCGTGGTAGGAGTCTGAGCTACTCCCCCAATCTGCGAAATATTTGGTGCAATAGAGATCAATCCCGCCTGAGTTAATGTACCAAATATACTCAGGAACTGTGCTAAAGTCCCCTGAAGTCCGAGGGTAACAATATGTGCTTCTTATACTTGTCCCCCGACTGGAGCTACTGGAGGCTCCTCAACTACTGTTCTGACAGGTGCTCTAGTCGCGGCACGTGCCCTTCCTCGACCTCTACCCCAACCTCTTGCAGCCCTAGCAGTATGTGCGGATGCCTGCTCTGCTAACCCGGTTGCACGTATCCTCACCATCTATGAGAGAATAGATATACAAAGGCTCAAATTCCAAATTCAACAAATTCCGCATGACAGGAATGAAAGAAGTGGAAATTTCTTAACATATCTGTAGCCTCTCGAAGATAAGTACAGACGTCTCCGTACCGATCCGCAAGACTCGTTCGTGACTCGTAGAACCTATGAACCTAAAGCTCTGATACCAACTTGTCACGACCCAAAATCCCACCATAGGCGTCGTGATGGCACCTAGTCTCTAAGACTAGGTAAGCCGATTTCCATTACATTTCGAAGCCATTTATGCTTTGAATATAAATTGAATAGGTAATCAAAATCAACAGCAGAACAAATATGAATATAACAACCTCCCAATACTGGTAGTACTGAGTCACGAACTCTAACTGAATACATGAAATGATCTCAAGGATCGAATACTCAATATTGTTTGAATAATAAATAACAGTACAATAAAATGGAAAGACTCCAAGGAACTGCGATGACCAAGCAGCTCAACCTTGAATCCTTGCGGTCCCACTCTAACTCTGTCCGAGTCCGATATCTCCAATACTTGGCTCTCCACAAAAATGTGCAGAAGTGTAGTATGAGTACACCACAGTCGGTACCCAGTAAGTATCAAGACTAACTTCAGTGGAGTAGAGACGAGGTACAGTCAAGACACTCACTAGTTATAAAAATAAGATATATAAAAATAATAGGAAATAAATAACAATAAGGGCAACACAAATCAACCATTAATATTGCTCAACAAATGATAAATACAAGTACACCCAATTAAATCAAGTCCTTCAAATATAAATCTTTCGCCTATATGCTTCTCAAATAATACTCTTCGGGATATAATACTTTTCAATAAATATATTTTGAATATACTCCCTTCAAATAAATATCTTTCAAACATAGTTCTTTCAAATAAATCTTTTTCGAATATAATTCCTTCAATAAATATCTTTCAATTATAATTCTTTCAAATATATCTTTTTCAAATATAATTTTCCTTCAAATAAGTATCTTTCGAATAAAAGTCACCATGTGACTCCTCATTTCAAAATTATAAAGTACGCGTCTCAGCCCAATTTCATATTTTCATGGCACCTCGTGCCAATTTCTTTATCACAACCGTACGGAAAACTCACGTGCCAATATCATCATCATTTAACCATGGCACCTCGTGCCCACATTTCATATCACAACTGCACGGACAATTCGCGTGCCAATATTATCATTTTATTTTATTCCCGGCACCTCGTACCCACATTTCATTTCATAATCCGCCTGGCAATAGCCACAGGCTCCCAATTTCAACATAAATCAGGTTGTTATCAATTTACCAACAACAAGGCAAATTGCACAAGGTATAAAAATAAATACAAGGAATGTCACAACATCACATAAAATCACCAATGCGACCACTCCACATCATCACATATCATCCCTGACAATAGCCACCCTTATCTCTCCTATAACCACCTTTATCACTCCTATAATAGCCTCATTTATCCCTCCGCCCTGACTGTTACATCTTGCATTTTCATACGTTAAAGTTTCGTCTTCAGATAATCGACGTAGACGCGGGGATGAGATTATTTTGAGGTTAACGTATTTATGCAATTTATAACAAACGATAAGTAAGTGCCATGAAGGATAAAGGGTACACGAATTAAAAAAATGAGTTTCGTTGAAGGTTGTCGATTTGGGATAAAATACGATCCGAGCTATAATACCCGATATTTATGGGCTAGTACCATACAAGGTACCATATGACCATGATAGTATGATGTATAAGGTGTATTAAAAATGAGTAGAATTTTAAGTAATTCGAGATAATTCTTAATTATGCGGGTAATTGGTTAATTACCGGGTAACGAAATATTACCTAATTAGTTTATAAATTATAAGAACCCCCCCCCCCAAACGTGGCAGCAAGCCACTTTCCAAATAAATGACTCATAGTCACTTTGGATTATGTGACAACCTAGTATGTTAGTTACAAGACATCTCATGCCTAATGTTTTCATTATCTAACAACACTTTAATTCTAAGACTTTTAACAAAAACTTTCCATAACTTCAGTAACTCACTTCTCTTAACGTTTCTGTTAAGCATAGTCATAATATCTTCAAACTTCACCAAGACTTTCCTAACTCTTTTAATAGTTAAGAATACAAGACATTTCATTTCTAACCTTTTCATTTCTAACAATCAGACGTGATTTCTTCATTTCTAACACTACAACGTGATTTTACATGATTCATTTCTAACACTACAACGTGATTTCTTCAACCAACGAGATTTCTTAGTACAGTAGCAATGTGAGATTTTGTGATTCTAAGGGAGTACGGTGTAACCTTTTCCAAGAATATCATACGATTTTTCCCTACTCCAGGTATGTTAAGGCTATCCCTTCTTTCCTTTTGGCGTGATCCAAATAATACAAATGAAACGAGCAAAATACTCAACTATCATAAATGACTCTATTCATAGAAATACTAGGGGTGTCTATATTCCCCATGTGAATTATTATTATATCTTCTGTTCATGGGTCTCAAAAAATACGTATTTGATAAAGTATCCGAAAGGCATATTGATTTTTATGACATTCCGAGAAATCTTATTAACGTAATTCTTATGCATTTCATGCATTTATACATGTACATTGACCCATGACCAGATGGCGTCATATACGCATATATTATATGTATATGGGATATGGAAAAATGTTATGGTGTTATATACGCACCACCACCTGATCAGTTGGTATATGTTGATGATGTTGCCCACAGTTGCCGAGACGATATGATGGGATGCCCTCAGAGGCTTGATGATGATATATATACACCTATACCTATGCATGACACGGTATTTATATGCACGTGCATGGCACTATAAATGTTTCAAAATTTACAAAGTTATCCAGACTTACAGGTGGATTTCTTTATTCCATGTTTCATCTATGTCTTATATGTACTGATTTTCATGCCTTACATACTCAGTACATTATTCGTACTGACGTCCTATTTCCCGAGGCCTGCATTTCAAGCCCACAGGTGCAGGTAGGCAAGCTGACGGTCCCCCTTCTTAGGATCCTTGATCAGCGAGAGTTGGCGTGCTCTACTTGATCCGGAGCTGCTTTTGATTTTGGTACGATATTCTTGTTTACATATATGGGTATGACATGGCTCAGTCCCGTCTTTGTACAATTGTATTTCTATTAGAGGTCTATAGGCAGTTATGTATAGTTAGGGTAGTATGTGGCCTTGTCGGCTTTCAGTTTTGGGTATATAACTGTCTATAGCAGCCTTACCGGCTCGCCCACTGTATTCTGCATGTATACGTACATATGTTTTTCTGACAAGTTTCCCTCGCATATGTTATACATGTTTATATCTTAGACGCATGTTTAAGTGTGTTCGACTAGTAGGACTCGGGCACCCGACGCGGCCCATTGGTTTGGGGTCGTGACAAAAGTTTGTATCAGAGCAGTTCTGTCCTAGGGTTGTCTACAGACCGTGTCTAGTAGAGTCTTATTTATGGGTGTATTGTGCACCACACTTATAGACAGGAGGCTACAGGACATATAGGATGTTATTCTCTCTTTTTATCTTAGATCGTGCGATATAAGAATTCATGTTCCTAACGATATGTTACGTTTTCAGCGATGCCTCCGAAGACTACAGCCGCTAGCGCGGGTCATAAGGCTACGAAGGTGTTAGAAGGAAATATAAGTTACACTATGGAGTCAGATCCATCAGAGATCATGGGTTCTATCGAGGAGGATCTATACGAGGATCCATATGAGTCATCCGTTCGAGTAGTTTCGATTTCGCCGGCAGCAGATGAGGTGAGGGGAGTTGCGACCTCACCAAGGCCCTTAGTTTCATTATCAGGGCCCATTGATCAGTGTATAAGGGGAGTGGTGCATGGATTGGCACAACCGGGTTCCCCTCAGGCTCAAAACTATGTCAAGGTATTTGCGGACACCAGCTCTTCTGAGGTTTCAGATAGTCCACACTCTTGGGAATACGTCAATCAAGGTTCGTCAGTGTATGTTATGGGATAGGAAGAGAATAGTAGCCAGGCCAAGAGGAGGAAGGTAACTGATAAGGATATGAAGATTCCGCTTCAAAGTGTATTTGATCGAGACTCTCATATAGGACGAGGCAAGGACCCTCTACTGTAGACTTCCTCCAAATGTCAGCTTTTGGTTGGTGAGCTCCACTTCTTTTTGGAGTATTACCAATTCAGGGTTCTGAATATGTTAGGTTGTTATTTTAGGACGTAGGGAGTCCTGTCCCGACTTGTATATATTATAGTTATGTTTACTTAGAGGTTTTGCAGACAGTATCCTCTATATAGTTTTGGGTATGATATGTCTACGGCCTTGTCGACCCCTATGTATATAAACCTTTTTCTAAATTAGTTATACGAGTTAAGTCTTAATATTGTTACTTATATATATGGATGTCGCCCGTAATGTCCCGTGATAGATTTGATAATAAACAAAGATAAGGTCCGTGGTGTTCGGTTGGGTAAAATTTGATATTATAATGGGTATGGATTGGTTGCCTTTTTGTTATGCTAACATCAAGTGTAGATCAAAGATGGTTCCTTGCGGATGCGTATTGATTATAGACAGTTGAATAAGGTGAAAATCAAGAATAAGTACCCTCTCCCGAGGATTGATGATTTATTTAGTCAGTTGCAAAGTGCCAAGTATTTCTCGAAGATAGACGTGAGGTCCGGTTACCCTCAGGTAAGGGATAAGGAGAAAGATATTCCGCAGATAGCATTCAGGACCAGATATGGGCACTTGAGTTTCGTATCATGTCATTCATTATGCCCCAGCAGTATTCATGGATTTGATAAACCGAGTGTTCAGACCCTTTCTAGATCTATTCGTGGTTGTATTATTTGATGACATATTGGTGTACTCTCATTAAGAGACTGAGCACACAGATCATTTACATATTGTGCTCAAAGTTCTACAAAAAGGGAAGTTGTATACAAAATTCTCTAAATGTGAATTTTGTAGCTTTTCTTGGGCATACTATTTCAAGTAAAGGTATTCCGGTTAATACACAAAATATTGAGGAAGTAAAGACTTGACCTAGACCCACGACACCGATGGAGGTTCGTAGCTTTGTCAATTTGGGTCGTTTCTCGGTTTGGCAGATTATTACAGGAAACTTGTAAAGGGATTTTCTTCTCTTTCAGCACCTTTGACAAAAGTAGTGTGATGACGTGATGTCTCGCTTGATGTTCCAGAATAACATAAGGAAATCTATGGTGCAAACAAGTTGAAGGAAGGTTGCGAATAATTATAAATAGATATGTGTATCGCAAGCTAAAGTATGGTAGAGCGACAAGGTTTTAGGAAGACATGAATAAGGATAACAAAAGGTGAGTGAGAAGGTGACGAGAATGGATAAGTTCTTGGGATTAAGCCCATGAAAATAAGAGAGCTGATGATTTCTCTAGGTCATAGAAAGCTAAGTATAGCCTGAGTGAACTCAAAGGAGTCTAAGACCAGTAGCATTTAGAAGAGATGGAATGCTGCACTGGTAGTGGAATAAGGGCGTAATTGTGATAGATAAAGGATGACGTTTGGTCCTTTAAAAGGAGGAATTTCATGAATTGTAAAATATTAGAATACCCATGTAAGTTGACTCAAAAGGGAGCTAAGTTTCCGTGGACTGATGCTTGCGAACGGAGTTTCCAGACATTGAAGGACAGATTAACTTCAGCACCGGTTCTAACGCTCCCAGAAGGGACCGATTGTTATGTTATCTATTGTGATGCTTCAGGCATTGGATTGGGTTACGTGTTGATGCAGCATGTTAAGGTTGTAGCTTATGCTTCTAGACAACTAAGAAAGCACGAGAAGAATTACCCGACCCATGATTTAGAGTTAGCCGCAGTAATTCATGCACTAAAGATGTGGAGGCACTACTTGTATGGCATTCATGTTGATATCTATACGGATAATAAGAGCATCCAGTATATCTTCAAGCAAAAGGAATTGAATTTACGTCAAAGGAGATGGTTGGAGCTACTTAAAGACTATGACGTTGATATTTTATACCATTCGGGGAAGGCGAACGTAGTAGCTGATGCCCTCAGCCATAGATCTATGGGTAGCCTGTCATATTTACAGCTAGAAAAGAGGGGAATAGCCCATGAGATTCATCAACTAGCTAGTCTTGGAGTTCGGTTACTGGACTCAGGTGATATTGGAACTACTATTCAGGATACGGCAACATCCTCTTTAGTAACTGAAGTAAAGGAACGCCAGACTCAGATATTGAGGAAAAGTATGTGTCCCTAATGTCACAGGGCTGCGTCGGCAGGTTATGGGAGAAACTCACTATTCTCATTATTCTATCCATCCAGGAGCAACAAAGATGTATCATGATATCAGGGTATATTGGTGGGATAGAATAAAAAAGGATATAGCGGAGTTTGTTTCTCAGTGCCCTAACTGTCAGCAGGTCAAGATTGAGCATCAAAAACCCGGTGGATTATTGCAGGCTATAGAGATTCCGACTTGGAAGTGGGAAGTAATCAATATGGATTTCATCGTAGGCTTATCTCATACCCAGCATAAGTTTGATTCGATATGGGTGATTGTTGATAGGCTTACAACGTCAGCCCATTTTCTGCACGTTAGGACTACATATTCCGCAGAGGATTATGCAAGGCTTTATATTAAGGAAATAGTATGACTGCATGGTGTCCCTGTATCTATTATCTCGGATAGAGGAGCTCAATTTATAGCTAACTTCTGGAGGTCCTTCCAAAAAGGATTAGGGACTCAAGTAAATCTTAGTACGGTATTTCATCCCCAGACAGACGGATAGGCTGAGCGTACTATTCAGACACTTGAGGATATGTTACGAGCTTGTGTGATAGACTTCAAAGGTAGCTGGGATGATCATTTGCCGCTTATTGAGTTCGCATATAATAATAGCTACCATTCCAGTATTCAGATGGCTCCATACGAAGCTCTTTACGGACAGAAGTGTAGGTCGCCTATAGGGTGGTTTGATGTTGGGGAAACTACGTTAGTAGGACCAGAATTGGTACAACAGGCAATCGAGAAAATTAAACTTATACAGGAAAGGCTATTAGCAGCTCAAAGCCGTCAGAAGTCTTATGCGGATAATCGACGGCGAGACTTGGAGTTTCAGGTTGACCACTGGGTATTCCTAAAGGTATCACCGATGAAAAGTGTCATGAGGTTTGATAGTAAGGGAAAACTTAGCCCTCGGTACATTGGACCATATAGGGTCATACGCAAGGTAGGCCATGTAGCATATGAGTTGGACTTGCCTTCGGACTTGGAATCTGTACATCCAGTCTTTCATGTGTCTATGCTCCGTAAATGTATCAGAGATCATTCTAGAATCGTGTCAGTTGATGACATTCAGGTCACAGAGCAGCTATCATATGAAGAAACCCCATTGCTATACTAGACAGATAGGTTCGGAGATTGAGAACTAAAGACATAGCTTCAGTGAAAGTACTTTGGAGAAACAACAATGTGGAAGAAATAACCTGGGAGGCCGAGGAAGATATGAAGTCTAAATATCCTCACTAATTTCCTCCTCCAGAGAAGGGTCCGACTGAGACATCACAACCTTAAGGTACGTGTATGGATTCTTGTGTTGGTTATTGTCATTGGTCGTGTGTGGCCATTGTCGTTATTGATGATTGTGGTCCTATATGGCGTTGAATTATTGAGTTTCTACAGGAAGAGTTAGTAGTAGTATTGTTACAAAGGCGATTCTACCAAATTTATATAGATCCCAGGGAGTTAAACATTCGAGGACGAATGTTTCTAAGGGGGGAAGGATGTTACATCTCGCGTTTTCATACGTTAAAGTTTTGTCTTAAGTGAATCAACATATATGCAGGGATGAGATTATTCTGAGGTTAACGTATTTATGCTATTTATAACAAATGATAAGTAAGTTCCATGAAGGATAAAGGGTACACGAATTAAAGAAAATGAGTTTCGTTGAAGGTTGTGGATTTGGGATAAAATACGGTCCGAGCTATAATACCCGATAGTTATGGACTAGTACCATACAAGGTACCATATGACCATGATAGTATGATGTATAAGGTGTATTAAAAATGAGTAGAATTTTAAGTAATTCGAGACAATTCTTAATTATGCGGGTAATTAATTAATTACCGGATAACGAAATATTACCCAATTAGTTAATAAATTATAAGATAAGATTACCCCCCCCCCCCCCCCAAAAAAAAAAACAAAAAACGTGGCAGCAAGCCACTTTCCAAATAAATGACTCGTAGTCACTTTGGATTATGTGGCAACCTAGTATGTTAGTTACAAGACATCTCATGCCTAATGTTTTCATTTTCTAACAACACTTTAATTCTAAGTCTTTTAACAAAAACTTTCCATAACTTCAATAACTCACTTCTCTTAACGTTTCTGTTAAGCATAGTCATAATCTCTTCAAACTTCACCAAGACTTTCCTAACTCTTTTCATAGTTAAGAATACAAGACATTTCATTTCTAACCTTTTCATTTCTAACAATCAGACGTGATTTCTTCATTTCTAACACTACAACGTGATTTTACATGATTCATTTCTAACACTACAACGAGATTTCTTCAACCAACGAGATTTCTTAGCACAGTAGCAACGTGAGATTTTGTGATTCGAAGGGAGTACGGTGCAACCTTTTCCAAGAATATCATACGGATTTTTCCCTACTCCATGTATGTTAAGGCTATCCCTTCTTTCCTTTTGGCGTGATCCAAATAATACAAATGAAACAAGCAAAATACGCAACTTTCATAAATGACTCTATTCATAGAAATACTAGGGGTGTCTATATTCCCCGTGTGAATTATTATTATATCTTCTGTTCATGGGTCTCAGAAAAATACGTATTTGATAAAGTATCCGAAAGGCATATTGATTTTTATGACATTCCGAGAAATCTTATTAACGTAATTCTTATGCATATCATGCATTTATACATGTATATTGACCCATGACCAGATGGCTTTATATACGCGTATATTATATGTATATGGGATATGGAAAAAGGTTATGGCGTTATATACGCACCATCACCTGATCAGTTGGTATATATTGATGATGTTGCCCACAGTGGCCGAGACGATATGATGGGATGCCTCAGAGGCTTGATAATAATATATATACACCTATACTTATGCATGACACGATATTTATATGCACATGCATGGCACTATAAATATTTCAAAATTTACAATGTTATCCAGACTTACAGGTTGATTTCTTTATTCCATGTTACATCTATGTCTTTTATGTACTGATTTTCATGCCTTACATACTCAGTACATTATTCGTACTGACGCCCTATTTCCCGGGGCCTGCGTTTCATGCCCGCAGGTGCAGGTAGGCAAGTTGACGGTCCCCCTTCTTAGGATCCTTGATCAGCGAGAGTTGGCGTGCTCCACTTGATCCGTAGTTGCTTTTGATTTTGGTACGATATGCTTGTATACATATATGGGTATGATGTGGCTCCGTCCCGTCTTTGTATAGTTGTATTTCTATTAGAGGTCTGTAGACAGTTATGTATAGTTGGGGTAGTATGTGGCCTTGTCGGCTTCCAGTTTTGGGTATATAGTTGTCTATAGCATCCTTGCCGGCTCGCCCACTGTATTCCGCATGTATATGTACATATGTCTTTCAGACAGGTTTCCCTAGCATATGTTATACATGTTTATATCTTAGACGCATGTTTAAGGGTGTTCGACAGGTAGGATTCGGGCTCCCGTCGCGGCCCATCGGTTTGGAGTCGTGACACTGACAATATTAATAGCCACCCTTATCGCTCATATTGTCACCCTTATCTCTCCTATAGCCACCCTTATCTCTCCGCCCAGACAATATTTCAACAAACACAACAGTGAAATGCCACCCTTATACCCACATAATATCAAAAGTGGAATGACACCCTTATATCCTCAAATAACAACTCACACAACTCAACAATTTACACGGAAAATAATCACGGCAACATAACAAAATCAATTCATATCACAATTTGCCCAATGGCCACAACCAAATCAATTAATTTCACAACAAATAGCCGAAGGATCCACACAATGTGTATAATACCACAAAAAAATCAACAGAGATAGAAATTATTCAGCATAAAGCAAAGCCTTCATTAATCTAAATTTAGATAATTATATTAACCCATCTTCTTAAGCTTGCTTAATTAATTATTTGCATAGGAAAAATTCATAATAAATTAAATTCCAAGAAATATCAAACCATCGAACTCACGGACTTCATATAAATATACAAATAATAATTACATCGAATTGTCGTATAAAAACAAGTTTAATAAATGTGATTCGAGGCATGGGAATTAGATGATTAAATACATACCAATAATTTTTTAATTTACTACACAATAATGCCTTAAGACTTTAACTCAATACAATTTGCACATATAAGCCCAAGTACGTACTTGTCACCTCGCATACACGGCTTTTCACATTTCATAAATGGAACATAAGACTCGATGCCTAAGGAGTAATTAACCACTCGAGGTTAGGCAAGACACTTACCTTTTTGAAGTTAGGCCGATATTCCAAAATAGCCTTCTTACTTGAATTGACCTCCGGAAAGCTCAAATCTATCCAAATTAATTGTATAACTTCATTAAAATTCATAGAAAATAATTTCGGATAATAAAACGTCGACTTGAAAATTTATTCTAAAAAGTCAACAAAAGTCAACGCGGGGTCCGTCTCTCGGAACCCGACATAACTTTTACGAAATCTGAACACCCATTCCGATACGAATTCAACCATACCGATTTTATCAAATTCCGATAACAACTCAACCTCCAAATCTTAAATTTTTATTTTTGGAAGATTTTGCAAAAATCTTGATTTTGTTTTCATAAATTCACGGATTCATGATGTAAATGAGTATGGAATCATGAAATATAATCAATATAGGATAAGGAACACTTACCCCAATATTTTCCCCTGAAAATCGCCCAAAAATCGCCCAAGAATCGTGCTCCAAAAATCCAAAACGAAATAAAGGAAATGACCATTTTTGGTCCTTAAGTTTCTGCCCATCCGTCCCTAAAAGTCCATTTTCCGTCACTAAAAGTCCACACCATAACTTGCTTGCACCAGCCTTCATTCAATCAATCATAACTTTATGTAAAAATGTCCAAATGATGAATGGTTTAACTTTCTGGAAACTAGAATCAAAAGACTATAACTTTTATGTTTTGATAATATTCTGATTCCTTATGAATTGCGAGATATAGCTTTCAAAGTCAGCTCCACGCATCAGAAATTTCTGGCGAAACGGCTCTACTAGCCTTCATTCAATCCATCATAACTTTCTGTACAAATATCCAAATAATAAATGATTTAATTTTCTGGAAACTAGAATTAAAAGAATACAACTTTCATGTTTTGATAATTTTCCGATTACTTATGAATTGCGAGATATAAGCTTCCACAGTCGGCTCCATGCATTAGAAATTTCTGGCAAACTTTCTGGCGAAACTGCTCTACTAGCCTTCATTCAATCCATCATAACTTTCTGTACAAATATCCAAATATTTAATGGTTTAACTTTATGGAAATTAGAATCAAAGGGCTACAACTTTGACGTTTTAAATATTTTCAGATTCCTTATAAATTGCGAGATATAAGCTTCCGAAGTTGGCTCCACGTACCAGAAATTTCTGGCGAACAGAAGAGCTCAGCAACAGATATTTCCAGCAATCCTCTTTGTCCGAAATCCATTCCATTTACCTTCCGAAATCCACCCGAGGCCCTCGGGACCTTAACCAATTATACCAACATGTCCCAAAATACAATACGAACTTAGTCGAGGCTTCAAACCACATCAAAAACATCAAAACCAAGAATCGCACCTCAAATCAAAATCTATGAACTTTGAACTTTTAAATTCTATATCTTGTACCGAAACATATCAAATCAATTCAGAATGACTTCACATTTTACACACAAGTCATAAATGATATAACGGACCTATTCCAATTTGCAAAATTGGATTCCGACCTCGATATCAAAAAGTCAACCCCCTTTCAAACTTCCCAAAAATTTAACTTTCGGCATTTCAAGCCTAATTCCACTACGGACCTCCAAATAATTTTTCGGACATGCTCCTAAGTACAAAATTACCATACGGAGTTATTGACATCATCAAAATTTTATTCTGGAGTCGTTTGCTCAAAAGTCAACTCTCTGGTCAACTCTTTCCATTTAAGCTTCTAATTAAGGATTGTTTCTTTTAATTAATTCCGAATCTTCTGAAAAATCAAACTCGACCACACCCGCGGGTCATAATACTTATTACAAAATTGCTCGAGACCTTAAGTCGCTGAACGGGGCGTTAATTCTTAAAACGACAAGTCGGGTCGTTACAACCAAAATAGCTCTAAAATATTAAACAGAAGAACTCATGGGGAAAGGACATAGCTGTAATAATTTTTTTTTTGGACTATAATAACTTCTATGTTAATTCTTTTAATATTTAATATTTTAAAATTAATACAGTATTGTATATTGAATTATTATTAAAAATATGTAGGGAGGTTTAAAAAAATCAATTTCATAAGAATCCACCATATTGGTAGTACATTACCTCTCTATAATATTCAATACCAAAATAAAATAAACGGACTGCATAAAGCGTTGAAATTGAAAAAATAATTCCCACGATAATATATTTTTAGTATATTATATTTGAACTGCTTTCCTACTCAAATAATATTTTTTAATTATTAATTTTTCGTGTAATATAGAAAAATATACCCAGTTATTAAAGAACAACTAAATTTTTTTTTAAGAATATAAATGTGTGAGGAAAAAAAAGAAAAAGGTTGGTAAGAGTCAATATCATTAGTGATTTTGCAAACCTAAAGATCTAAATTTGGAATATCATTGATCTTTTTACTCTTTAAAAATAAAATTTATAGTGGATAAAATTATAATCACGGTTAAATATTCAAATATGAGATAGAACTAATATTAAGAATCTAAATCAATATAAAATAAATTATATTTTATGTTAAAACCAAATAAATCTTTCAATTATATTTAGCAAGAGAATCCAATTATTATTTTTTAAATTCATCATATGAGTAAAACCAAAATTCAAGTTAAAAAAAATCTTAATGTACATAAATTTATTCCATAAAAGAGTGTTAGAGATTTAAAAAAATAGATCAAAAAGTAAAAAATATTAGTATAATATTAAGAAGGCCATACAAGTATTTGAGGAAGCACAATTAAAGCTAAATCCTGAATAAGAATAAGCTT
Organism: Nicotiana tabacum; assembly: GCF_000715075.1. Lineage (NCBI taxonomy): Eukaryota > Viridiplantae > Streptophyta > Magnoliopsida > Solanales > Solanaceae > Nicotiana > Nicotiana tabacum. The sequence goes on along the minus strand of NC_134096.1, from coordinate 93,556,801 downwards.
TCAAGAATATATTATAAAAATTGACTCTGGTATAGCGGGATTATCCTTTGTAGATGCCTCCGGCGGAATCGAAATAGTATTCCTAGATCATGCATTACTTGCAAATGTCAGATCAAGAGGCATGATATTGTTAGCAATAAGAACAAGTGGTGTACCAGCAGCGATTTTATTATGAGGTCGTACAACTCACTTTAGATTTGATATACCTCTTCAAATAACTGAGATGACCATCACAAATATATCAAATCAGAGCAATAGTGCTAAATTTATAAGGAAACCAAAAGTGATAATATGGGATGAAGCGCGTTTGGCTAAGCATCAAACGATCGAAACAATCGCCTAGAGTTTTAGAAATATATTGGATATCGATGAACAGTTTGGGGGAAAGGTAACAGTTTGGGAGGTGATTTCTGTCAAGTACGATCAGTAGTTCCCAAATTGACCAAAGCAAAAACTGTAAAAGCTAGCTTGCCAAAATTATACTTATGGCCTCAAATGAAAAATATTCAAATGACAAGAAATATAAAAGTAATAACAGATCCAACATTCAGTGACTTCTTGCTTCGTGTCGGAAACGAAGAAGAGCATCCAATAAAAGATGGTTCGGTTCTTCTAGAACACTTGGTTATCAACCCTAATGGTAATAGTAGTGCACTTAATAAGAAAAATATATATATTCATCATTAGATTAAAACGCAATTTGTGTAAATTACATGATAGAAATTAAAGAGCTATCTTAGCTAGCAGAAATGAATATGTTGATCAACTAAATAAAAGGTTTATTGCTAAGTTTCATGATAAAAACAAAATATTTTTTAGTTTTGACTCAGCATAAACTTAAATACTTTAATACCAAATGGTCTTCTATCGTACATGTTTGTTGTCAAGTTCATTATTTCTTACGTATGTTAGTGTCACCATATATATAATAGACTAAGTTAAAATTGATCTTCCATTGCATATAGGTTGATTTTGAAGAAAAATATGTATGTCATGCTACTGAAAACTTAGATCCGCTGAATAGCTTATGTAATAGTACACATATGGTATATAGAAGTTTTGACAATAACGTCATACATGCAGAACTTATGATACTGGTCAATATGCTTTTAAGTATGTGTTTATCCCTGAATTCAACTTTCGTCTTTCGAAATTAAAGAATATCCTTTTAAATGTGTGTGAAAATAATTTTTAATATGTTTATATTTTGTAGTTATAATAAATAAAGCACAAGGACAAACATCCTAAATATTGAACTATATTTACCACAATATTTTCTTACAAGAATAACTATATGTTGCACTTCAAGAGAGATATCACTATTGACAACAAGAACTCTGGTTATGGCAGAGTAACCAAAGCATTAGAAAGAAACATATACAAAATAATACCGTCTATAAAGAAGTATTCGGTAAGATACCATCGCATTAGATACCTTTAAACTAAAATATATAATTATCTACTTAATATGACTAAAATTGATCATTTATGTAAGTTTTGATGATATCCTTTCATTTTGAATTCACGTAGTATGCTAATGTAACAATATTTATCGGCATTTAGATGATTGTTGTAGTATCATATATAAAATTTCTCTCAATAATTAAATTTATTATTCTTTCATATAAATTAAATATTTAAACCATCATGTGTCATTATTAATGTCACGACCCAATTTCCCATTCGTGTGACGTCGTGACAGCACCTAGTCTATACAACTAGGTAAGCCTAACATTTTGCGGAATAATGAAATAAAAATATAAATTTAACCAACTATTCAAAAATACACAACAAATCCAAAAACCCGGAACATCGTGAATCACAAACTACAGAAGGAAAGATCTAGTGTCTCTATACATCGGAGTCTAACAAGGAAAAATACAGAAGGTAATGGACATGGGAAAGAGTAGAAGGAGACTCCGAGGTCTGCGGACGCGGCAGATATACCTTGAAGTCTGAAAAACTGTCCCGGTTCACTGATAGTGCGGCCCATGACCCTCTGAACTCCATCACACAGGCACGGAGCATATCCTCAAGAATCTGAATCGTGCGCTCGGACTACCCGTCCGTCTGAGGGTGAAAGGTTGTGCTCAGCTCCACCCTAGTACCCAACTCCTGCTGTACAACTCTCCAAACCCGTGATGTGAACTGTGTACCTCTGTCTGAAATGATGGATACTGGAATACCATGAAGGTGGACAATCTCTCTAATATAAATCTCAGCCGACCTCTCAGAAGAATAAGTGGTTAACACTGGAATAAAATTAGCTGACTTGGTCAGCCGATCCATGATCACCCAAATAACATCGAACTTTCTCAAAGTCTGTGGAAGTCCAACTACAAAGTCCATGGTGATCCGCTCCCACTTTCACTCTGGGATCTCTAACCTCTGAAGTAATCCACCCGGCCTCTAGTGCTCATATTTGACTTGCTGACAGTTAAGACACTTGGCCACAAACCCAACTATATTCTTCTTCATCCTCCTCCACCAGTAGTGTTGTCTCAAATCCTGGTACATCTTCGCGGCACCGGGATGAATGGAGTACCGCGAGCTATGGGCCTCCTCGATAATCAACTCCCGAAGCCCATCTATATTGGGCACACAGATCCTGCCCTGCATCCTCATCACACCATCATCACCAATAGTCACATCTTTGGCATCACCTCGCCGAACCCTGTCCTGAAGAATTAGAAGATGGGGATCATCATACTGGCGTTCCCTGATATGGTCATAAAGAGAAGACCGAGAAACCACACAAGCTAATACCCGGCTAGGCTCTGAAATATCCAATCTCACGAACTGGATGGCTAAGTCTTGAACATCCAAGGCTAAGGGCCTCTCAGCTACCGGAATATATGCCAAACTCCCCAAACTCTCTGCCCGGCGAATCAAAGCATCGGCCACCACATTATCTTTCCCAGGGTGGAACAAAATAGTGATATCATAATCCTTAAGCAGCTCCAACCACCTCCTCTGACGTAAGTTAAGATATTTCTGCTTAAACAGATGCTGCAAACTCCGATGATCGGTGTAAATCTCATAAGGAACACCGTACAAATAATGTCACCATATCTTCAAGGTATGAACAATAGCTGCTAACTCAAGGTCGTGGACAGGATAGTTCTTTTTGTGCACCTTCAGTAGTCTGGACGCGTAGGCAATCACCCTACCATCCTGCATTAACACCGCGCCGAAACCAATCCGTGATACATTACAATAGACAGTGGAGGACCCCGAACCTATTGGCAATACTAATACTGGGGCTGTAGTCAAAGCTGTCTTGAGCTTCTGAAAGCTCTCCTCACACTCCTCGGTCCACCTGAATGGAGCACCCTTCTGGGTCAGCCTGGTCATAGGTGCTGCAATAGATAAAAATCCCTCCACAAAGCGATGGTAATACCCCGCCAAACCAAGGAAACTACGGATCTCCGTAGCTGATGACGATCTAGGACAACTCTGCACTGCCTCCACCTTCTTCGGATCTACCTTGATCCCATCACAAAACACTATGTGGCCCAATAATGCCACTGAATCAAGCCAGAATTCACACTTAGAACATTTTGCATACAACCTCTTCTCCCTCAAAGTCCGAAGCACGGTCCTTAGGTGCTGCTCATGATCTTCCCGAAACCGGGAATATACCAGGATGTCATCAATAAATACAATGACGAAGGAATCAAGATAAGGTCGGAACACACTGTGCATCAATTGCATAAAGGCTGCTGGGGCATTGGTCAGCCCAAATGACATGACAAGATACTCATAGTGACCATATCTGGTCCTGAAAGTAGTCTTCGGGATATCCGGCTCCCTAATCTTCAACTGATGATAACCTGAACGCAAGTCAATCTTGGAAAACACCCTGGCACCCTGTAACGGATCAAATAAATCATCGATGCGAGGCAAAGGATACCTGCTCTTCACTGTAACCTTGTTCAACTGCCGATAATCAATACACATACACATAGAACCATCATTCTTCTTCACAAATAAGACTGGAGCACCCCAAGGTGATACACTGGGCCTGATGAAACCCTTATCAAGAAACTCCTGCAACTGCTCCTTCAATTCCTTCAACTTAGGAGGAGCCATACGGTAAGGAGGAATAGATATGGGCTGAGTGCCCGGCAATAAATTAATACCGAAATCAATATCTCTATCGGGCGGCATACCCGGAAGATCAGCGGGAAACATATCAGGGAAATCCCTCACTACTGGAACTGACTCAACTGTAGGGGTATCAATACTGACATATCTTACATAAGCCAAATACGCATCACACCCCTTCTCAACCATTCGTTGAGCCTTAAGAAATGGAATGACACTGCGGGGAGTATACTCTAAGGTACCTCTCCACTCTAATCTTAGCAAGCCTGGCATATACCATACTGAGTAATAACAAATCGGCTCTGGTCTCAAAACCACTAAGAGCAATCAAACACGACTGATATATTTGGTCCACAATGAGAGAATCTCCCACGGGAGTAGATACATAAACAGGGAAACTCAAAGAATCCCGAGATATCCCCAAATATGGAGCAAAATAAGAAGACACATATGAATACGTAGAACCTGGGTCAAATAATACTGATGCATCCCTATGACAGACAGGGACGATACCTGTGATGACTGAATCTGAAGCAACGGCCTCTGAACGGGCTGGAAGGGCATAGTATCTGGCCTGGCCTCCCCCTCTAGGGCGACCTCGACCTCCCCGACCTCCACCTTGAGCTGGATGAGGAGGTGGGGTAGCAGCTGAGGCTGGAAGAATGGCCGGAGGACCTAGTGGAGCACGTGGATGCTGAAAAGCCTATGGAGGTGCACCCCCCCCTCGGGCTCTGGGGCAATCTCCAACCATGTGACGAGTGTCACCACACTCAAAACAACCCCTTGGAGGACGCGGCGGCTGAGACTGACTCGGACCTGGCTTGCTGGACTGGCCGGTAATAGCACCTCGAGTAGGAGGCATACTGGATACTGGCGGTGCATGATAGGGCTCCTGAGGTCTAGGAGGAGCTGGAACACTGCTGGCTGCTAAAAGAGCTGAATGAATAGGGCGACTCATAAAACCCCTACCATAGCATGCTGCTAGTGCACGAGCTCCTGAATAATGACCAATCTCTCGAGACCTCTTGGCCTTTCTCTCCTCTCTGTCCCGAGCGAATATGCTCTCCACTCTCCTGGCAATGCACATTGCCTGTTGATAAGTGATGTCCATCTCCAACTCCCTGGCCATACTGGTCCAAATACTGGGGTGGAGTCCCTCAATGAAGCGATGAACCCTCTCTCTAACTGTAGCAACCAGAGCCGGTGCATGGCGAGCTAACTCACTGAAACAGACTGCATACTCCGACATAGTCATAGCACCCTGACGCAGCTGCTCAAACTCTGTGCGCCAAGCATCCCTGAGGCTCTGAGGAACATACTCACGCAACAACATCACAGAAAACTAAGTCCAAGTGAGTGAGGCTGCCTCGTCCAGACTACTTAGCTCATAGGCATACCGCCACTGATATGTCGCCCCCCTCAGCTGGAAAGCAGTGAAAGAAACCGCACTCGTCTCCACAATGCCCATAGTGCGAAGAATACGATGACACTCCTCAAGAAAACCCATAGCATCATCTGAAGCTAGTCCGTTGAAAGTAGGTGGGTGGTAGTACTTCTTGTACCTCTCAAGTTTGAGCTGCTCTGCCTCAGAAGCAACTACCCTGGTCTTATGCTGAACCGAAGCCACTGGAGGCATAGGAATATACTCTGGGGCCTGATCAACCTGGACCCTCTGCTCAGGAGTGCGGGCTGCGGGAGTCTGTGCCCCTCCCCCGGCCTGAGATGTAGCGGGAGCTATCGGAAATAGTCCAGCCTGAGCCAGAGTGCAGAACATGTTCATGAACTGAGCTAAAGTCTCCTGGAGGGCTGGAGTAGCAATAGGGATCTCCGGTGCTGGCCCTCCAGCTAGAGCTGTTGGGGGCTCCTCTGACGCAGCTCTCGCAGGTGCTCGGGCTGCACCGCGTGGTCATCCTCTACCCCGACCCCGGCCTCTGACAGCTCTGACAGGGGGCTCGGTTGCCTGATCGTCGGTCTTCCCGGTACTGGTCCTCACCATCTGTGACAGCTCTCGCAGGTGCTCAGGCTGCACCGCGTGGTCATCCTCTACCCCGACCCCGGCCTCTGACAGCTCTGACAGGGGGCTCGGTTGCCTGATCGTCGGTCTTCCCGGTACGGGTCCTCACCATCTGTGAGAAAGAATATAATAGAATTTTAGAATTTTTTTATATCAATAACTCGCACGACAAGGAGATCAAAGAAATATGATTCTTCTTAACAGTTACATAGCCTCCCGAATATAAGTACGGATGTCTTCGCACCGATCGGCGAGACTCTAATAAACCGATTTGTGAATCACGACACCTATGAACCTAGAGCTCTGATACCAACTTGTCACGACCCAATTTCCCCTCTGTGTGACGTTGTGGCGGCACCTAGTCTCTACAACTAGGTAAGCCTAACATTTTGCGGAATAATGAAATAAAAATATAAATTTAACCAACTTTCAAAAATACACAACAAATCCCAAAAACCCGAAACATCGTGAATCACAAACTATAGAAGGAAAGATCTAGTGTCTCTATACATCGGAGTCTAACAAGGAAAAATACAGAAGGTAATGGACATGGAAAAGAGTAGAAGAGGACTCCGAGGTCTGCGGACGCGGCAGATATACCTTGAAGTCTCCAAAACTGTCCCGGCTCACTGATAGTGCGGCTGATAAACGGCTGATAAGATGCACATGGATCTGCACACGAAAAAAAACATGTGCAGAGAGTAGCATGAGTACACCACAACGGTACACAGTAAGTGCCAAGCCTAATCTCGGTCGAATAGTGACGAGGTCAGTCAAGGCCCTACCGGAGTAAATATAATAAATTAAACAATAAAAGACATAAATAAAATTTACAGTAACACAGTTAAAGAAATTCTCGAAAATTTAACAGTTAAAGGAGCCCTCGGCTCAGAACAAGGTAAACACAATGGGAACTCTCCCGGGATACAGTCCCGTAGTTCCAAATGAATATGCAGTACAGAAGGATCTCTCGGAATACGTCTGTAGTCACAAAGTAAATATACAGTGCTGGGGGATCTCCCGGAATACGTCTGTAGTCCCAAAGTAAATATGCAGTGTTGGGGGATCTCCCAGAATATGTCCGTAGTCCCAAAATAAATATGCAAGACAGGGGGATCTCCCGGAATACGTCTGTAGTCCCAATTTAAATATGCAACGCAAGATGAAATGGCAGGTAAGGCATCGAGTTATACATTTATACAGAACACAGATAAGGAAAGTAGGGACTTAACTAAGCATGGCACGCAGAATGACAAATAGGCAGTTAAAACATGTAAGCATGCTTCTCTAATCTAAGCTAAACTATTAAACGTATTAGTACAATTTAATAAGGGAAAACGGTTTATGATTTAGAAAGGAAAGACGGGGTTTTTACAATAATAGCCTGTGTATATACTCGTCACCTCACGCACACGGCGCCCACACATCAATTTATATCAAACATCCTAAGGGAAAAGTCCCCAACACAAGGTTAGGCAAGCCACTTACCTCGAACGAAGTTGAATCAATCGGTCACAATGCCTTTCCCACGAATATCCGGATCCGAATGGCCCAAATCTAGCCAAAAGCAATAACATATCATAAATACAACCATGATAGACTCATCTAATTAATGAAATCAATACATTAACAAAAATTCTGAAAATAACTCAAAAATCGCTTGTAGGGCCCACATCTCAGAATCGGGTAACAGTCACAAAATACGAACACCTATTCACTGACGAGTCTAACCATATAAAAATTTCTCAAATCCGACCACAAATCCCCTTTCAAAACTTGAAATATTTGTTGAAGAAGTTCTTCAAATCTTTGCTCAATTTCAACCCCAAAATCCGAAATTAAATGATGAAATCAACCATAGATTAGTGGAATATAACCATAAAGGAGTTAGGAATCATTACCCAAAAACTTCCTTCGAAAATCTCTCCAAATTTTGCCTTCTACCGAGCTCTCAATCAAATTTTTATGTTATGAACTCAACCCTCATTTTTGAACCTTAAATTCTGCCCAGGTGCGTTCTTCTTCGCGAATGCAACATCACGATCGTGAATGCGATGAACAATCTTCCACTGGCCCAAAATTCCTCATTCGCGAATGCAAGGGGACTCTCGCGAACGTGTACCTTCCACTGACGGACCCTTCACGAACGCGGGAACCTCTTCGCGAATGCGTAGGCTTAATGCCCGAAGCTTCCTATGCCTCGTTCCTCTTCGCGAACACGAGGACCATATCGCGAACGCGTAGGCTTAAGGTCCCACACCTTTGCAAACACAGGAACAACATCGTGAATGCGAAGAACAACTTAGCTTCCTTTCCCAGATTCTCTACGCGAGCACGAGGCACCTCTCACGAACGCGATGAAGGATTTTTCTGCAATAAAACACCAGAAATCTGCTACTTCTCTAAGTCCAAAAAATGACCCATTGACTATCCGAAACACATCCGAGGCCTCTGGAACCTCGACCAAACATACCAAATCCTAAAATACCATACGAACTTAGTCGAGCTCTCAAATCACATCAAACAACGCTAAAATCATGAATCACCCTCCAATTCAAACTTAAAGAACTTGAAACTTCAAAATTCTACAACCAATGCCGAAACCTATCAAATCACGTCCGATTGACCTCAAATTTTGCGCACAAGTCATAATCAACATTACGGACCTACTCCAACTTCCGGAATCAGAAAATGACCCCGATATCAAAAATTCCACTATCGGCCCAAAACTCCAAAAGTGTAACTTTCGCTATTTCAAGCCTAAATGAGCTACGGACCTCCAAAAGACAATCTGGGCACGCCCCTAAACCCAAAATCACCTAACTGAGCTAATGGAACCGATAGAATTCTATTCCAGAGTTGTCTTCATATAGTTTCGACTATGATCCAAATCCTAAGGCTTAAGCTCTCATTTAGAGACTAAGAATCCCAAAACACTCCGAAACTCAAAACCAATCATCCCGGCAAGTCACAATAGCAGAAATAGATATGGGAAAAGCAGTTAATAGGGGTTCGGGGCTCTAACTCTCAAAACGATCGGCCGGGTCGTTACAATTAACATGCAGCGCACGTTTATAGATACTAGTTTCATAAAATATGGATAAATTCTGATTTTTGATCTTGTGATCTTTGAATGAGTACCTTATAACCTTTACCCACTCGGACATACATAATTTTTTCAAAATATTGGAAAAATACTTGGAGATTATTTCAAATAAGTGGTTGTTTATCAAATTGATCCCATTTTTCGACTTAATAAAATGTTTGAAAAACAAATTTTAGGAGTTTTGCAAGTTTTCACTCACAAAACTTTAATTGTGTATTTCATATCCAAACACAATATGGACAACTTTTAATTACCCTTTCAACTTAACTTCAAATATTATTATTTTTCTTCCAAATTCATGTCCAAATGCTAACTTGGTTTCACAAGAGAAAGCAAGTCCAGAAACATCAAGGAAAGGAAAGCTAAGATGCGATGTGAAAGCAACATAGAAAAATGTACTTACACCTAGTGTTGTACCAATAATGATAATTTAGCTCTAAGAAGTGAAAGTCAAATGTTTTGTGAACCATACTCTAATTTTATTACTTCTTTGTTAGTAGTCTTACTAGTCACTATGCTTAGTCATTCCATCCGTTACAGAAGTAAACATGGATAAAATCTTGGCCAAATACATAGACAGCCCATTTAACTTGGCACTATTTTCTATTTTGGTATTCTATCTCAACCTTGTTCCATTTTGACACTCCAATCCTATTTCTTATGTGTCACTTTAACACAAAAGCTGACTAGTCACATAGTGTGAGTTGCCTCACCTGGTAGGCGCGTGAGGCAGCTTTGTTTTGGCAAAAACTCCTTCTCCAACGTCAATAAAATTATTGTTGGCCACATATTTAATCCCCCAACTTCCTTCCCCATTATTTCATCTTGACAGAATACCCTAATAGACACTCATACTTGGACCGTTTTGACATTCTGGTCCTCATACTTTACGAGTTTTCATCTAGGCACCTCCACTTGATCAAAGTCAATCCTTTAAACACCTCTAACCGAGTGTGTACCTCAATCGCGCTGAGTGGATAACACATCAGCAGCCACCTCAGAAAAAGACTATGCCACATCATTTATTTTCTCAGCAAGTATTTTCTTGTAGAGAAAAGAAGAAAAATCCCAAATGACTCCTTTACCAACAAGAACCATTCCATAGCTCAATCCTTATCTCACTACCGTGAACCACTCCATAACCCCCACTAAAGATCACCCTTCCATATCTCATCAGGCAGAACCCTTCTTCATCCATAAGTACACCCTCACCCATTAACTTCTCCCCAATGTTACCGCTGGTAACCACATAAAAAAATATTAGCCGCCGAAAAACTTTTACTTCACTGTACGGCGGCCAAGACTGCAGCTTTTAGTCATTGGTATTAGGAACTCGAGAGCCGAGATGGGGATAAGAGGTTGTTCAGGTTAGCCAAGGCGCAAGAAATGAAGGCTCGTGACTTGAACCAAGTGAAGTGCATCAAGGACGAAGAAGGTAGAGTTTTGTTGGATGAGGGGCTTATTTGTCGGAGATGGCAGACCTACTTCCATAGTCTCTTGAATGAGGAGGGGGACAAGAGCATTGTACAGGGTGATTTGGAACTCTCCCCGAGTCGTTGTGACTTTGGGTATTGTAGGCAGATTAGAGTTGATGAAGTTGAGGGGGCTATGCGTAAGATGAGCAGGGGCAAAGCGACCGGGCCGGATGAAATTCCGGTGGAGCTTTGGAAGAGTGCGGGCAAGGTAGGCTTGGAGTGACTCACTAGGATATTTAATGTCATTTTTAGAATGAAGAAGATGCCCGAAGAGTAGAGGAGGAGCACGATGGTTCCTGTATACAAGAACAAGGGTGATATCCAAAATTGCAATAACTATCGGGGTATCAAGTTGCTTAGCCATACTATGAAAGTCTGGGAGCGAGTGGTAGAGCTAAGGTTGAAGAGGAGTGTGTCTATTTATGAGAACCAGTTTGGGTTTACGCCAGGGAGTTCGACTACAGAAGCCATCCACCTTGTTAGGAGATTGATGGAGTAGTATAGGGAGAGAAAGAAGGACTTGCATATGGTATTCATCGACTTAGAAAAGTCGTACGATAATGTTCCGAGGGAGGTTTTGTGGAGATGTTTGGAGGCTAGAGGTGTACATATTGCTTACATTAGGTTGATTAAGGACATGTATGATGGAGTAAAGACCTGAGTGAGGACAGTGGGTGGGGACTCGGACCATTTTCCGATTATGATGGGGTTACATAATGTCACGATCCAATTTCACCTATAGGTCATGATGGTGCCCAACATTACAGCTAGGTAAGCCAACTAGTGATTTAAACATATATTCTACTCTTTGAAAAATTACCGAGTAATTAAACTCTCTTTACATGCAAGAATTAAGATAATATGAAAAGATCTAGTAAATTAAAATAACCAAAAAAATAATTATATCCCAAAAAATTCTACTAGTATGTGTCAAGACCTGGTGTCACAAGTGTATGAGCATCTAGTAGATTATACAAAAATTCTAAATATTGTCTGAAATAAAATAGATAGGATAAAATTTCAAGAAGAGGCACTAGTTGCTGCAGAACGACTCAGAAAGGCAGCTCACCACTAAACCTCTGGATAACATGGGTGCGCGCCGATAGGTCCAACTATAGCACCTATCTCAGTTCCTGCACAAAGAGTACAGCAAGTGTAGTATGAGTACGTAAACAACATGTACCCAGTAAGTATTAAGCCTAATCTCGAAGAGGTAGTGACGAGAGGTCGACTTTGACACTTACTAAGGGTCAATAATAATAAATATAAAAAAATAGAAATATTTAAAGCAACATGATTTATAGAATTAACAATAATCTTCTTTAACCAGCAGAAATAATTAAATTCCTTCAAATGCGACAATTTCCAATTTATTTAACTTCACAAGCTGCAATTAAAATATCAAGGTATCGTATAATTATTATTATTAGGCACGATTTCTGTCGAGGTCGTACGGCCCGATCCAGAGTGTCGTGTACACTGCTGAGGGACGTGCGGCGCGATCCATAGATGCATTTATACTGCCGAGGCGTTCGGCCTGCTCCACAAGAAAGGAGGACATTTTCTTATGTACCTCCGGAATGAGGATATATATATATATATATATATATATATATATATATATATATATATATAATAAGATTAATACAAGACGATGTATAATTTCTTTTAACAATTAATTAATTTATAAAAAAATTCAAGTATATGAGATTTCAATCTTTTACTATCTTCCCTAGCAATTCACAATATAGTTCAAATACATTAATTAAATAAAGAATACAATTAACACACATAATTCATGATTTGAGTCCTAAACTACCCGGACTTTAGCACAAATAGTAGCTACGCACGGACTCTCGTCACCTCGTGCATACGTAGACCCCACAATTAGCAACAATTATTAATTTAAATCACCTATGAGATAAATTCCCCCTTACAAGGTTAAAAATGAGACTTACCTCGACTTGCTCCAATTTAATCCACTAGTAGGCCTTTTTCTTGATTATCCAACTCTGAATGGCTCGAATCTAGCCAGAATAATTCGATACAGTCACCAAAATTATAGGAATCAATTTCATAAGAAAATACTATATTTTTCAATAAAAATCCCAAATTAACTCAAAAATTAACCGTGGGGCCCACGGCTCGGAATTCGGTAAAAGTTACAAAATATGAACGCACGCTCAACCACGAGTCTACCCATACCAAAATTACTAAATTCCGATAACAATTCGGCCCTCAAATCATCAAATTTATCCAAGAGAGTTTTCAAACTTTTCCAACTTAATTCACCAATTAAATGATAAAAACAGTGATGGATTCGGGTAATTTAACCAATATTGAGTTAAGAACACTTACCCCGTTATTTTCTCTAAAAATCTCCCAAAACTCGCCTCAATCCGAGCTCCAAATCGGTAAAAATGTAAATTCGTCCCATTTTAGAACTTAAACTATCTGCCCAGTCATTTGCTCTACGCGATCGCGGACTTGTCCACGCGATCGCGATGAAATATTCTCCCACTGCCTAAATTTGCCCTACGCGATCGCGGACTTGTCCACGCGATTGCGAAGCTCAAACTCACAGGCCTACGTGATCGCGAACTCATCCATGCGATCGCGAAGCACAAACGCGTGGCCTCCACTTCTGCTCCACTACCTCTACGCGAACGCGACCTTCTTCACATGTTCGCAAATAACAAACTCCCATAGCTACGCGATCGCGACTCTCTTCACGCGATCGCGAAGAACAAAATCATCACTGCCTCTAACAAGCCTACACGATCGCAAACCATCTCACGCGATCGCATAGAACAAAGTCACCTCTGCCCCAAATTAGCTTACGCGATCGCGAATGAACTTATGCGATCGCGTATAAGGAAACTAGAAGAAAAACACCAGCAGCTATCAGCTATCTCCCAAAGGCCAAAAATGATCTGTTAGCCCTCTGAAACTCACCTGAGTCCCTCGGGACCTCAATCAAATATACCAACAAGTCCTATAACATCATACGAACTTAGTCGAAACCTCAAAACACATCAAACAATGCTAAAACCACGAATCATACTCCAATTCAAGCTTAATGAAACTTAAAATTTCCAACTTCTACATTCGATACCGAAACCTATCAAATCAAGTATGATTGACCTCAAATTTTGCACACAAGTCATAAATGACATAACGGAGCTATGAGAATTTTCGAAACTGGATTCCGACCCCGATATCAAAAAGTCAACTCCCCGGTCAATCTTCCAAACTTAAATTCTTGTTTTAGCCATTTCCAACCTAATTTCACTACGGACTTCTAAATAAAATTCCGAACACTCTCGTAAGTCCAAAATCACCATACGGAGCTGTTGGAATCATCAAAATTCTAATCCAGGGTCATTTACGTATAGTTGGACATCCAACCAACCTTTCAACTAAAGTTTTAAACTTTGGAACTAAGTGTTCCAATCCATTCTAAAAAAAATTCACCGGACCCGAACTAACCACCCCGGTCAGTCACATAATAATTATAAAGTATAAATTGAGCAGTAAATGGGAGAACGGGATTCTAAAAGTCAAAATGACATGTTGGGTCATTACATTCTCCACCTCTTAAACAAACGTTCGTCCTCGAACGGGTTTAGAATTGTACCTGGGGTGCTAAATAAGCGTGGATATCTGCTCTGCATGTCTTCCTCGGCCTCCCAAGTCGCTTCCTCAACTGGTTGGCCCCTCCACTGGACTTTTACTGTAGATATCTTCTTGGACCTCAACTGGCGAACCTGTCTATCAATAATGGCAACTGGCTCCTCTTCATAACCCAAGCTTTTATCTAGCTGAACTGTACTGAAGTCTAACACATGTGAGAGTTCGTCATGATACTTCCGGAGCATAGATACATGGAAAACCGGATGAACTCCCGATAGATGGGAGGCAAAGCAAGCTCGTAAGAAACCTTCCCAACTCATCTCAACACCTCAAATGGGCCTATATACCTTGGGCTCAACTTGCCCTTCTTCCCGAATCTTATGATTCCCTTCATCGGCGAAATCTTCAAGAGAACTTTCTCACCCACCATAAACGTTAAATCACGTGCTTTCTGATCCGCATAACTCTTCTGTCTGGACTATGCTGTACGAAGTCGCTCCTGAATTAACTTTACCTTTTCCAAGGCATCTTTCACCAAATCAGTACCATATAACTTAGCCTCACCGGGCTCAAACCATCCGATGGGCGAACGACATCGCCGACCATATAAAACCTCAAATGGAGCCATCTCGATGCTGGATTGGTAACTTTTGTTATAAGCAAACTCGGCCAAAGGCAAGAAATGATCCCACCGACCTCCAAAATCAATCACACACGCCCTGAGCATGTCCTCTAGAATCTGGACTGTCCGCTCTGACTGCCCTTCGGTTTGCGGATGAAAGGCTGTGCTGAGCCTTACACGGGTCCCCAATTCACTCTGTACTGCTTTCTAGAAATGTGAAGTAAACTTAGGGCCTCTATCTGATATGATGGAAATTGGCACACCGTGCAACCGAACTATCTCCTGAATATAAATCTGGGCCAACGTTTCTGAAGTATACGTAGTCACAATCGGAATAAAGCGTGCCGACTTGGTCAACCTATCGATAATGACCCAAACTGTATCAAACTTCCGCAAGGTCTGCGGCAACCCAACTACAAATTCCATAGTAATGCATTCCCATTTCCACTCTGGTACAGTCATCAGCTGAAGTAGGCCACCTGGCCTTTGGAGCTCATATTTAACTTGCTGGAAATTTAGACACCTAGCTACATACTCAACTATGTCCTTTTTCATTCGTCGCCACCAATAATGCTGCCTCAGATCACGATGCATCTTCGTAGCACCTGGATGAATAGAATACCGAGAACTGTGTGACTCCTCCAAGATCTTTTCCCTCAGTCCATCCATATTAGGAATACATAGACGATCCTGGAGTCGCAGAACTCCATCTCCGCCTATAGTAACCTCTTTGGCACTACCTCGTAGTACCGTTTCTCGAAGAACTAATAAGTGCGGGTCATCAAACTGGCGAGCCTTGATCTGCTCAAATAGTGAAGACTGAGCTACAACACATGCAAGAACTCGACTGGGCTCTGAAATGTCCAATCTCACAAGTCAGTTAGCCAAGGATTGAATATCCAAAGCTAATGGCCTCTCCTC
The DNA here is from genome assembly GCF_000715075.1 of Nicotiana tabacum. Taxonomy (NCBI): domain Eukaryota; kingdom Viridiplantae; phylum Streptophyta; class Magnoliopsida; order Solanales; family Solanaceae; genus Nicotiana; species Nicotiana tabacum. Next base: position 93,540,923 of record NC_134096.1, on the reverse strand, counting down.
TGCTGAAATGAAAACCAAACTACCCATACTCTCCGCCTTTCTACTCAAGGCGTCTGCAACTACATTTGCTTTTCTCGGATGATACAGGATAGTAACATCATAATCTTTTAGTAACTCAAGCCATCTGTGTTGCCTCAAATTTAGGTCCCTCTGCTTGAACAAATGCTGCAAGCTGTGATGATCAGTGTAAATCTCAAAAGACACCCCATAAAGATAATGCCTCCAAATCTTAAGAGCGTGAACAATCGCAGCTAACTCCAAATCATGCACTGGATAATTCTTCTCGTGAGACTTCAGGTGACGTGAAGAATATGCAATAACTCGCCCTTCCTGCATCAATACACAACCCAAGCCAACGTGTGAAGCGTCACAATACACTGTATACATCCCCGAACCGAAAGGCAACACTAACATTGGTGTTGTAGTCAATGCTGTCTTGAGCTTCTGAAAGCTCACCTCACAATCATCGGACCATCGAATCGGAGCACCCTTCTGGGTTAATTTGGTCAAAGGTGCTGCAATAGATGAAAATCTCTCCACGAATCGACGATAATAACCTGCTAAACCTAGAAAACTCTCGATCTCAGTCGCCGAAGTGGGACGATGCCAATTCTGAACTACCTTGACCTTTTTGGGATCAACTTTAATACCCTCGCCCGATACAATATGCCCCTAAAATGCTACATAATCTAGCCAAAACTCACATTTAGAGAACTTAGCATATAGCTTTTGTTCCCGCAGCGTCTGAAGCATTACTTTCATATGATGCTCGTGCTCCTCCTTACTGCGTGAGTAGATCAAAATGACATCAATGAAGACAATGACAAATGAGTCAATATATGGCTTGAATACCCTGTTTATCATATCCATAAATGCTATCTGGGCATTAGTCAAACCGAAGGATATCACCAGAAACGCATAATGACCATATCTAGTCCGGAAAGTAGTCTTCGGAACATCCGAATCCCGAATCTTCAACTGATGGTACCCCGACCTCAAGTCGATCTTAGAGAACACCCTAGCACCCTGCAACTGGTCAAATAGATCATCAATACGTGACAACGGGTACTTGTTCTTAATAGTGACTTTGTTCAATTGTCGATAATCGATACATATCCGCAAAATACCATCCTTCTTCTTCACAAATAATACCGGTGCACCCCAAGGCGATACACTCGGTCTAACGAACCCTTTGGCTAGTAACTCTTCAAGTTGTTCTTTCAATTCTTTCAATTCTTTCGGAGCCATGCGATACGGTGGGATAGATATATGCTGGGTATCTGGAACCAAGTCAATACAGAAATCAATATCATGATCTGGTGGCATACCTGGAAGATCTGAAGGAAATACATCGGAGAACTCCCGAACTACATGCACTGAATCTGTCACGACCCAAAATCCATTAAGGTCGTGATGGCGCTGGACTCCACTGTCAGGCAAGCCAACAATAAATACTAGATTTGGTCATCATCTTTAATATTTTTGAAATCATATTTTCCTTCAAATTAAATAGTAAAGGATGAGATTTTTTAGAATAAATAATAATATTTTTATCAATTTCAATATTGAATGCCCATAATCAATCCCAAAATCCGGTTTCACAAGTGCATGAGCATTTACTAGGGGATAAAGTAAAATATAATAACTGTCCGGAATACAAATTTGGACAGAAAAGAAAATACAATACTTTGAGGGAGACTCTGCTGGCTGCGAATCGTCTCACAAAATGCAGCTCACCTAAGTCCCTGTATCAACCACGCCACTGCGCCCACAAGGCCAATAATATATATGTGCCTGCACAACAAAATGTGCAGCAAGTATAGTATGAGTAAGTAAATTAACGTATACTCAGTAAGTATCCCGCCTAACCTCGAAGAAGTAGTGACGAGGGGTCGACTCGGATACTTACTAGTGGTCCAATAATATCAGGTACAGTAAAGAAGTGAATAAATATGAAACCGAGTAAATGTATGAAATAAACATGTATAAAATACGTGGTATAATTCCCCTCTTTACAAATTTACTCAAGCTCTCAACTAGCAAGTTCCCTCCGTAACCGGAGCATATATATATAGAGAGAGAGATAGTGGATCTCATCAAAGAGGTTGTCATAATTCAAATCAGGAAAAAAGCTCAGATACACTGGCCTCTTGCCAAATATTACGCACGATTCCATGAGGATAATACATATAAGAAATGTCGAGGCGTACGGCCCGATCCAACATAAAAGTAAATTGTGCACTGCCAAGGGTCGAACGGCACGAACCATAGATGCATCTATTAACCTGCCGAGGCGAACGGCCCGCTCCTATGAGAGTGTGATACATAAATCCTGCCAAGGCGAACGGCCCGATCCCATAAGAGTAGTAGGTAATACTCTGCTCGCGAATCATACATGCGGCGCGGTCAAACATAAATTTAAGGAATCACCCCGCTCGTGGATCATACTTGAGACGCGGTCAAATATAAATTTATTATTAAAATCATATTTCTTTCTTGATTTTTTTCAAAATAAGGGAAATTCAGCTTGTAGATTTTTAAGAAAATTACCCCGCTCGCAAAACATACATGCGACGCGGTTACACATAGATTTCTTCAGCTATTATAATACTCCTCAATTCTTTTCGAAATCTCGAAGTTCAAATGAAACCTTTTAAATCCTAAGTTCTTCAATTTTGACTCCTTTTGAAACATTTAATAAGCAGACTCAATCTTGCTCCCTCTCAAGGCAAACAATAAACATAAATCGATAACAATATCAATAAGGCATGATATGAGCCTAAAACTATCCGGACGTAGGCATAGCTAGTAGCTATGTACGGACTCACGTCATCTCATGTGTACGTAGCCCCCACACATAGAAGCACACAATAATTTAGTTCACCTAGGGGGTTAATTCTCTCTTACGAGGTTAGAAAGGAGACTTACCTCGCTTCGAAATTCCATAACCGGCTCCAAAGCCGCTCCAACAACTCAAATTGAAGTCTGTTGCTCCAAAACTAGTCAAATATGACGCAACCGAATCACAATATACTCTAATACTCATAATTAATCATTTTATAACAATTTCCAACTCCGTTCGAAAAGTTGATAAGATCACCCTCGGGCCCACGTGTCTGGATTCCGAAACTTTTCGAAGATAAACTTTACCCATAACCCCACGAACTCAAATATATAATTTATTTCCAATTCCATACCCAATTTCGTGATCAAAATACAAGAATATCAATTTCTAGATTTTTCTTCAAAATCCCAACTTTCTACAAATATTTCATATCTAAATCTGTGTATAATCCTTGTATGTAACTCACAACTAGTAGAAATCACGTACCTCATGCTTGATGATGAAATCCCCTCTTCAAAAGCTCCAAATATCGCCCCAGGTCGTGTGAAAAATGGGTGAAATGAACTCAAACCCCGCTTAAAAATATTCTGCCCAGCCCATGTCCGCTCTTCTTCGCTTTCGTGACCAAAGGATCGCGTTCGCGAAGGCCAAAGGTTCCTGACCAAAATTTCCTCTTCGCGTTCGCGTCATACCGGTCGCGTTCGCGAAGGCCAGCTGCCCATACCCCTCGCGTTCGCGTTCGCGTTCGCGTTCGTGTTCGCGTTCGCGTAGGCCAAATGGCCTTAGGCCCAGCTCATCATTTCTTCTACGCGTTTGCGATTGCCCCTTCGTATTCGCGTAGTTTACTCAGTCAACCTCACCATGTTTGTAGCCTACACCTCGCGTTCGCGATGCGTAATTCCTCCAGCCCCCAAATCCTTATTCGCGAACGCGATCTCCTCCCCGCGTTGGCGATGAAGGATACCAGAACAAGCATCATCAGCAGAAAAACATGGGAAAATTGACCCGAAACCAACCCGAAACACACCCGAGGCCCTCGGGACCTCAACCAATTATGCCAACACGTTCCAAAACACATTACGAACTTAGTCGAGCCTTCAAATCACATCAAATGACATCAAAATAATGAATCGCACCCCAATTCAAACTTAATGAACTTTGAAATTTTAACTTCTACAATCGATGCCGAAACCTATCAAATCACGTCCGATTGACATCAAATTTTGCACATAAGTCACATTTGACATTACGGACCTACTCCAACTTTTGGAATCGGATTCCGACCCCGATATCAAAAAGTCCACTTCCGGTCAAACTTCTCAAAAACCTTCAAATTTCTAACTTTCGCCAAATGGCCCCAAAATGACCTACGGACCTCCGAATTCACTTTCGGACGCGGTCCCAATACTAGAATCACTATATGGAGCTATTCCCAGACTCGAAAATCCCAAATGGACATTGATAACATTGAAATGCACTTCAACCCAATTTATGAAGTTCTTCTAAAATGCCAACTTCCACGATAGGCGCCGAAACGCTCCCAGGTCATCCAAAACCCGATCCTGGCATACGCCCAAGTCCGAAATCATCATACGAACCTGCTGGAACCTTCAAATCCCGATTCCGAGGCCGTTTACTCTAAAATCCAATTTTAGTCATTTCTTCCAATTTAAAGCTTTCGAAATGAGAATCTTCTTTCCAAATCAACTCTGAACTTCCGAAATTTCAATTCCAACCACGCGTACAAGTCATAATACCTGAAGTGAAGCTGCTCATGGTCCCAAACCGCTGAACGATGCGCTAGAACTCAAAACGACCGGTCGGGTCATTACATTCTCTCCCACTTAAACATACGTTCGTCCTCGAACGTGCTAAGAACTGCTCTGGAGTTGTCTGAAATAACTGCTTAACACCTCGTGCACCTACCCGTGCTACCACAACTCAGTTGAGCACACTGGCTCGAGCAAATCTGAAGATTCCCCTTGTGTTTAGTCAAACTAGCCTTAGAACCAAATTCCAACATCCGGAATCTTCTGCTAGGCCTGTTTCCAACATACGATCACTGTATCAATCACCACACGATGTACCAAAACATGACTGCATATCTTTGCTGAATTCACACCATGCACCGCATAATTCACATGACCATAATAACATCCTCTGATAACAATAGCCAAAATTCCTCGAATCTGATGTTCACCATGTACCTCATGACATATATAAGTCTGGTTCCAACTCTTGCAATACCTCCACGACGGAAGAGACGTGTAGAAATTCATAACCAACTGCCAAGTCAACAAATCATTGAATCTCCTCTTGACTAGAATCATCACCCCATTATGAACCGAATAATGGTGTTTGCTCTTTAATATGCTTCATATAATTCGATCTCATTGATCCCAGATCCAAAAATTGCGTCTCACCCAGTATAAGTTGCCCAGGCAATAAGCCACCTCAGGCACTGCCAAAAGTCGCATATGATGCCACAATGTGCCAATAAGCTACAAACTCGAACGTGATACATAAGGAAAACGAACTCTGGAAGGGACTACTCAACCCGCGTAACTAATTTAGACAACCGAAAAGGTGTCATGAACCTTCCTCATAAAATGGAAAACAAAACACACACAAAAATAGCTATAGGGGACTGTACTCAACATCACACTGTTGCAGCGTGCAACCCGATCCAAACAACATACCAGTGGTGGCGTGCCACACAATCCACAAATAAAATCCATAAGGAAATACCTACTGAGCTAGAATGCTCATTACCACAAAATACCCGAATATCGGCCACAAGCATGCTAAGTGCATAATACCATCCCTGGGAGGACAGACAGCATCATACGCTACAAAACCCAAGCACAACTAAGGTGCGATATATTATCTGAATCTCGAGAGCCATCCCGCTCACATAACACCATCGCTACACGGAACCTCAACACATAGGAAATTAACAAGCCATTTCATAACTCACACAGCACAATATAGTATTACATGAAGTAGCCGACGACGAAATAACATCCAATGTCTGAATACTCCTCCACAAGGAGAGCTATGCTAAAATGAACACCTCCGGCCCGACATAGAGCCCACATTCATATCTAGATCCACCCACTGACCTCAAGCCAATTCGGATCGCACCGTACTAGTCTAATAACCTTTCAAGGGTTCATAATAACCCTTTTCCCCAAAACACACAAGAACAACCATCATATCCGGAACAAACCTCCATAGTCCACAACCAAATGAACCGAGCGCCCTCCAGGCATAAATTCTCACATGAACAATAGTACCGCAATCTCCATACTTGGTTCCAATCTTCGATCAATCAAGTGACTACATGTCGCACTTATACAATCTTCCTGTGGGACGTGCTCCCACGACCTTCCGCACCAGATAACAAGTTTGCACATCCATACCACCGGCTGCACAAATGCTGTAAAGCAAATCAAAAATCCGAAATCACTACTCAAAGCCTCTTACACAAGACACCGATCTCAGGTGACGCTAAAAACAATACCTGCTTACTCTAACCATTTGAATCCTTTCCCGCTCATCCGAGCTCTTGACATTCTTGTCGACACCAAACTGTAACCTTGATCCTCAATTTCCGAATCCCATGCCGATCACTGCACTTAGTCATGCCAATGCGCAAGAGTACAAGAATTTCATCATAACTCCGGAACCACTAATAGGGTAAACACTTCATCATATAGAAACATTTTACTTAGCTCATTTCAAGAGAACCATTGCAACACGCAGCCAAATTCCCATGACCACAGAAAATACAAACCTCAAGTAGTGGTTTAAACCACCATAATCCTTTCGGGATCCATCTGTACATAACAGGCCATAAGACTCGAAAGCCTCCAAATAAGATCAGTTATGGCGATCGTCAAACCTCGCACGTACCGTCACAAATCACATGAATACCCCAACACACTGAAGGGGCTGATCATGCCATCACTATGCCGATTCAACCATTGCTAACCAAACCCAACTTCTCCTAATTTACTCTGGATCTTCCTTAGAAATAACAGTAGCTCTTTTATCAATATAACGAACTCAATCCGCACTCATCCTGAGTGACCCCATCTTATGAGACCACATTGTCCCCAAAACCCACGAACCATCTCACACCCTCCTTGTGCGCACATCCGCATTTTTAACTGGTACACCCATTATGATATTTCCTTTACGATTCCGAAGTTATTTTCTCCCGTTCTACCATTGTTATACCGCATACCGAAGATAACATAGAACACTCCAAGCCACTTTTATAATCCGCTGCAACTGCTCAATACTTAACCATACTACGGACTCGAAATTCTTAGGCACAACACTTTAACTTTTGAATCCACTAGGACCGTTGTTGAGAGTCACCCACTCTGACTTGGTCCCGAATATAATCAAATTCCCAGGCTCCACTAGCACATGAACACCCTCTCAAGAAGCACTCGGTCAAATTATCTTCTTTGTAACTCGCCTCTACACGAAGCATAAATCCTGAGTCTTTCCAAAGCCTGAACACGAAGCGATAAGGCCAATTATAGCACACATTCCTCAAATTCTTTTCCCAAATCACCATTGATGACCCTCTTTCTTAGTCGTAATATCCACCAATATACCGATAGCCAGAAATCTCACAAATATACGACCATGCAATCCAACTGTAGGCGGTGGAACTCTCCCACTTAGCTTGAAGCTACCATTGCATAACTCTAGAACCCGCCAAGATTCTTTCTTCACCGTTGAACCGATCTTGCACAACCAACTTGCCAAATTCCTCGAAATCCTTCCATTTGACCTTTCATGAACACTCTGAATCACTAACCACATTCACATATTTGACCTCTTGCCGGATAACCAGTAGAATTCTTCGCAGAGATTCGTCAACCACGCGACCGCTAACATGCTCACAGGAGATAACCCACCTGTGGAAATTACATGCCGACATCTCCTAACGTCGTTGTACTGGGTAAAACTACTACAAAATCAGTAACCCACCCTGAGCCCGTGCTCATTCATCAGCTGAACAAGTCCGTTCACACCTCATGGACATCAACTAAAGATGCGATAATACATTTCAACCCAGAGTCATGTTGTATCCTTCTTCATAACAAGCAACTCATCTCTGTTGCATCAAATCTCCCGCCGTCTAATAGCCAATATTCCAAATTGAGTCTGTAGACCCCGTCACTGTCCACCCTAAACCCCAAATCACTCTAAACTTTTCTCAGGGTGTGTAGTCATCCTACCGCAAAACCTATATGATACCCTGCCACTCTCCCACTTTGGTCAAACCCTCTCTTCTTTAAGAAACTACTCGACTTTTGTTTCTCACACCTGGCCTTCTAGAATTTTAACCACTGCAAGACACCTCCCACATGTCCTTCCTCATCCTTCGCTGCCTAGTTGTTGCCTTATATAAAAAATCTAACTCTGTAGCACTTGAACCGATAGATCGCTACCAACTTTAAACCTTTCCAGAAATCATCTTTCTCGAGCCATCAATACCAGGAATACCGATTCGATCCTGAACCACTGCACACTGCGACCTCTGACAGCCGCTTCCCTGGCACTAGTTCATAATACTCTGTCCCCAAAGGCGAATTGAAAAAGACCATAACACCGGCGAACTTAACAGATTCAATCAAGGGCGACGACACCACACGACAGATGAAAATTCCACCACACTCGAATATTCCAAGTCTCGTTACTCCGTCAACCCAAACCTGAACATTCATAGTCGAATTGCCTTTCCTTCGCCGGAAATAAAATACTGGATCTCTGAATCATGCACTGAGTAAACCTCCTTCCCAGTCATTCACTGCCTCGACGCGTAGACAAGCATCCTACCATTACACGAATATGGTGCGATAGCAACGCATGAATCGTCACAACAATCAGTGTCAAACCTCAAAAACCTTAGGTAATACTGATACTGAGCTGCAACGACAGAACGACCTTCCGCAAGGCGATGACAATAGCCCAATCAAATACGCAGGGAGAAACATCCTGCACCACATTTGTAGTACCATTAAAATTCCTCGATTTCCAATTTATAACAAGTGTTTCACGTCGCATAAGACTGGATAGGAAGGGAATAAAGGCATAGGCCTCAAAGGAATCGAACCGCACGATGAGGAATCAAGAAGGGAAGTGCTCCTAACAGTCTTGTAGCCTCTCGAAGATAAGCACATACGTCTCCATACCGATCCGCAAGACTCTACTAGACTCGCTCATGACTCGTGAGACCTATGTGAACCTAGTGCTCCGACACCATGTTGTCACGAACCAAAATCTATTAAGGTCGTGATGGCGCCGGACACCACTGTCAGGCAAGCCAACAATAAATACTAAATTTGGTCATCATCTTTAATATTTTTGAAATCATATTTTCCTTCAAAATAAATAGTAAAGGATGAGATTTTTCAGAATAAATAATAATATTTTTATCAATTTCAATACTGAATGCCCATAATCAATCCCAAAACCTGGTGTCACAATTACTAGGGGATAAAATAAAATACAATAATTGTCCGGAATACAAATTTGGACAGAAAAGAAAATACAATACTCTGAAGGAGACTCTGCTGGCTGCGAATCGTCTCACAAAATGCTGCTCACCTAAGTCCTCGTATCAACCACGTCGTTGAGCCCACAAGGCCAATAATATATATGTGCCTACACAACAAAATGTGCAGCAAGTATAGTATGAGTACGTAAATCAACGGGTACCCAGTAAGTATCCCACCTAACCTCGAAGAAGTAGTGACGAGAGGTCGACTCGGACACTTACTAGTGGTCCAATAATATCAGGTACAGTAAAGAAGTGAATAAATATGAAACCGAGTAAATGTATGAAATAAACATGTATAAAATACGTGGTATAATTCCCCTCTTTACAAATTTACTCAAGCTCTCAACTAGCAAGTTCCCTCCGTATTCGGAGCATATATATAGAGATAGTGGATCTCATCAAAACAGGTTGTCATAATTCAAATCAGGGAAAAACCTCAGAACCACTGGCCTCTTGCCAAATATTACGCACGATTCCATGAGGATAATATATATAGGAAATGTCGAGGCGTACGGCCCAATCCAACATAAAAGTAAATTGTGCACTGCCGAGGGTCGAACGGTGCGAACCATAGATGCATCTATTAACCTGCCGAGGCGAACGGCCCGCTCCCATGAGAGTGTGGTACATAAATCCTGCCGAGGCGAACGGACCGATCCCATAAGAGTAGTAGGAAATACCGCGCTCACGAATCATACATGCGACGCAGTCAAACATAAATTTAATAAATCGCCCCGCTCGCGGATCATACTTGCGACGCGGTCAATTATAAATTTATTATTAAAATCATATCTCTTTCTTGATTCTTTTCAAAATAAGGGAAATTCAGCTTGTAGCTTTTTAAGGAACTTAGTCGAAACCTCAAATCACATCAAACAACGCTAAAACCACGAATCATACTCCAATTCAAGCTTAATGAAACTTAAAATTCCCAACTTGTACATTCGATGCCGAAACCTATCAAATCAAGTCCGATTGACCTTAAATTTTGCACACAAGTCATAAATGACATAACGAAGCTATGAGAATTTTCGGAACTGGATTCCGACCTCGATATCAAAAAGTCAACTCCTCGGTTAAACTTTCAAACTTAAATTTCTGTTTTAGCCATTTCCAGCCTAATTTCACTACGGACTTCCAAATAAAATTTCGAACACGCTCCTAAGTCCAAAATTACCATACGGAGCTGTTGGAATCATCAAAATTTTAATCTGGGGTCGTTTACGCATAGGTCGACATCCAGCCAACCTTTCAACTTAAGTTTTAAACTTTGGAACTAAGTGTTCCAATCCATTCTAAAAAAAAAAAAACTCACCAGACCCAAACTAACCACCCCGGTCAGTCACATAATAATTATAAAGCATAAATTAAGCAGTAAATAGAGAAATGGGATTCTAAAAGTCAAAATGACTTGTTGGGTCATTACACATAAGGGGTCGGCACTCAGCTCTTTTTTGTTTGCTCTAGTGATGGACGTACTGACGCACCACATCCAAGGAGAGGTGTCGTGGTGCATGCTATTTGCATATGATATTATATTGATTGACGAGACGCGAGACTGTGTAAATGCGCAATTAGAGGTATGGAGACAGACCTTGGAATCTAAAGGTTTCAAGTTGAGAAGGACCAAGACAGAATACTTGGAGTGTAAGTTCAGTTGCGAGACTCAAGAGGGGGAAGGGGAGGTGAGGCTGGACTCACAGGTCATCCCTAGGAGAGGGAGTTTTATGTACCTTGGGTCGATTATTCAAGGGGATAGGGAGATTGATGAAGATGTCACACATCGTATTGGAGGGGGAGAGATGAAATGGAGACTCACTTTCGGTGTTTTGTGTGACAAGAAGGTGTCACCGAAATATAAGGTTAAGTTCTATAGAGTGGTGGTCAGACCAACGATGTTGTATGGGGCTAAGTGTTGGCCAGTCAAGATCGCTCATGTCCAGAAGATGAAGGTAGCAGAGATGAGGATATTTAGATGGATGTGCGGTCACACCAGGTTAGATAGGATCAGAAATGAGGTTATTCGTGACAAGGTGGGCGTGGCCCCTATTGAGGACAAGATGCGGGAAGCGCGGCTTAGGTGGTTTGGTCATGTGAGGAGGAGGAGCACAGACGCCCCGGTGAGGAGGTGTCAGAGGTTGACATTGGAGGGCCTACGGAGAGGTAGAGGTAGGCCAAAGAAGAGGTGGGGAGAGGTGATTAGGCAAGACATGGCGCAACTTCAGCTGACCGAGGACATGACCCTTGATAGAAAAGTATGGAGGTCGAGGATTAGGGTAGTAGAGTAGGTAGTCTAGAGTGTTCATAACAGTAGTATTGGCACGCAGTCTCGCTTTCTGTTAGTAGTAGATTTTTGTTGTTTTCTTTTATTGTTGATCACCTTACTATCTTGTTGTTTTTATTCTGGTTATATATGACTTTTTGGTACTGTCCTTTCTTGTCTATATTTTTATTAATGTGGTGCTTATGCTTTCTTGAGTCGAGGTCTATTGGAAACAACATCCCTATCCTCACAAGGTAGGGGTAAGGTCTGCGTACACACTACCCTCCCCACACCCCATGATGTGGGATAATACTGGGTATGTTGTTGTTGTTGTAACTAAATAATTGGTAGCCACCACCTTCCTCTAAAATTCACCAGTGGGAATCACCATAAAATACCCCATCTCATCTTCATCCCTTGTTAAAATGAAAAAGGAAAACCCCAAATCATATAGAAAATGAAAGAATAAATAAAAGGTTATTTTATTAAAAACATAGAAAGTTAATATATTTCTATCTGATTTTGAAATTTTGAAGCCTTAGCCATTGTTTTCGGTGGTGTCGAGGAAAAAAGAGGGAGGGGGACAAGGTGTTTGGAACGACATGGAGGAGGGGAGAAACTGAGGAAGAGCAGAAAATGGGGGAGGGGGAGGAGATTGGGTTTTCAAAATTTATTTTTGATTAATTTTATAACTGTATTTCTTTTCAATTTTTTAAATTTTAATCCTTTTATAATAATCAAAATTTGTAGTATCACTCTCTTTGCACTCGTGAATTACACGCAATTTGTCCATCTCAGACATATCAAAGCCACACAAGTTCGGTCAACGGTCAGAGGGGTTTAAAAAATTAGTTTTGATCACGTGGAGGTGTCTAGAAGAAAACTCGTAAAGTATGAGGACCGGGATGTCAAAACGATGCAAGTATGAGTGTCTATTACGCTATTCTGCCTTTCATCTTTATTATTTCCTTCCCCATTTACTGTTGCCTCATCTTCATTCTCAAAGTTCCAAGCTTCAAGCTTTTGCAATTTTGTTGTTCCGATTAACTTTTTTTGTGGGTTTATTTCATCTAAGATTGAAGTGAATCCATGTCTCAAAGAGAATTATGGACAAATCGAAACTTATCAGTACAAGAACCACGTTAATAAACAGTAGTTACTTCTAAGGCCGACAACAATCAAAACTACTCTTCAAATCAGTCTCGAATGTTGATGAATATAAGAAATAGTTGATGAATATGGGATTCTCGTCTTCACCATGTGCGATTAGGTATTTGGGAAGGAGCTTAGGGTATTATTACGACACTTAGGTTGATGCGGAATAAGCCATTTTTCCCTTGTTTACATGGAAAGGTGTCGAAGGAATAGGCACATTTAGAGCTGTGGGACTTGAAGGAATAGAATGCCCCGTTAGAATGGGCAGGGACAGTCGATCATTGGCTTAATTTCCTGGGGGACTGACGTATCAAAAATTCTCGGTATTTCGTCGTGAAAGTGTCACATTTAGATTGTTCTTATTAAAGGAAAGAGCCGAATAGACAAAGGGTTTACATGACCGCTCGCTTTGGACAAGATAAGTGAGAAAATAAGAAGCGGGACCTTAATTTTACCCAAATACAGACGGTTTCGGGTATTTTAGTATTGACTCATTTGACATGGATGAAAAAAATAGGTGACAACATTTAATTGGATATTTATTACACCTCAGATTTGTGTATACACACGCACTATATTTTTTGCACTGGGTTCAGCTTTTGTGTTAAAAGAACACATAAGAAATAGAGTTGAAGTGCCAAAATGGAACAAGGTTGAGATAGAGTGCCAGAAGGGAAAATGGTACCAAGTTTGAATGGGTTGTCTATGTATTTGGCCTAAAACCATTCAACAGTTAATGCATTTCATACAATCAACTTATTTTGACAGCCAGAAACCAAAATGAGAGAACCTAACTCACATAATTAAACTCAGTTAAACAGCTTAAACGAAGGGAAGGAATACAATGGAGTTGCATCTTCTTGAGATTGGCCAACATAAAGAACCAATTTTTCTTGGAACAAAATTCAAGCATAGAGTGAGCTCAATTGGTTATATTACTGACTAACATTATCTAGCAATCTTTTCCCCTTCTAAATTTGGAAAAAGAAATAAGCAGAAGCTAAACAGGGAACATCTAATGAACTTACAGACATGGATTTATGTGAAGCAATTGTACATAGATACTAGTTCTGCATGAAATGAAAAGAAAGAAAGCAAAAATAGACACTAACGATATCAGAAACGGATTCTGAATTTAAACTTAATTAGTTTAATCTGTCATAACTCATTGTACTTTGAAACTATGGTTCAGAATCTAATATTTGTTGAAATATTGTGACTTTTCACATATATATCTATGCTTCTTATTGAAAACATTGAGTTCAATTGAACCCACAACACCAAAGCTCCATAGGCCACTGTTAGCAGAACCATAAGCAAATACGAGTAAAAAATCTTGATTTTAGAAAATTGGGAAGAAACTATATCTAACAACTGAATTCTCTTACAAAAACACAAAAAAGTACAACAATTTTCCCAAGATAATCAAAAACAAAATAAGAATTAAACATTTACCACAAATTCAAGTTAAGCAATAGAAACTTTAGCACCAGCTTCTTCAAGCTGTTTCTTAGCATCTTCAGCCTCATCCTTAGACACACCTTCCTTAAATTTCTTAGGCAATCCTTCAATCAATTCCTTTGCCTCTTTCAAAGCCAAACTAGTTAAAGCCCTAACAGCCTTAATCGTAGCAATTCTCGCATTACTCGGAACTTCGTCAATAACAACGTCAAATTCAGTCTTCTCCTCCACCACAGCAGGAGCTTCGGCGGCGGCGCCAGGAGCGGCGGCGACGGCGGCCGGAGCGAAGGATGCGGCGGTAACACCAAGCTTATCCTGAAGGTACTCGACGAGTTTCTGAGCGTCAGCGAGAGTTAAATTGGAGATTTCATCTCCGAGCTGGACTACCTTCTCAGGTGCTTCAACGGCGGCGAGAGGGCGGAGGAAAGTGGCTCGGCGGTGGTGGAGTTTGGGAGTGCGAATGGGGAATTCTAGGGCTTTTTTGGGGAATGGAATTGAGGCGTGTGTTGAGGAAGCGGTAGAAGGAGAAGGAGAGCGAAGAGTAATTGTGGATAAAGTGGAAGCCATTGTAGCAGAGAGTTGAAGAGAATGAGAGGAGAGGAGAAGAGAGTGTGATACAGCAAATGAGAGAAAACGGGATAAGGGGATTGAAAATTGTGTTGATAAGGTTATTTATAGCTCCTCTCATGGTTCTTTTTTTTTTTTTTTTGGGTCCCAATTATTATTCAAATAAATTTATAAAGAAATTTTCAAAAAGAAATTAAATACATATATTTTGGGCCAATATTTTTTTTCATATAGAGAGACAATTTAGATGAAGATTTAAATGAATATGCTGAAAAGATTATCTTTTTCTAATCTTGAACAAGAGGGGAGTATAACAAGCTTTGTGGTGAATTACTTCTAAAGTTGGACGCTAGTTAAATCCTAAATTAAGAGTTTACTAATTAAAAACTCTCATATATAAAATTTATGACGGAATGCACCTATTAAATGAGAAGTATGTCGCAAGAACCCAAGTGTACAAGTAAACTCCTAGTTCATTAGCCTTCTTTTCACTTAAACATCAATCGTTTGTTAACTAATTGATGATCCTTGGCCATTTGGATGCTTGTTAAAATGATTATGTTTGATTAATGCAATCTTGTTACAATGTTTCTTTTCTCTTACACAAATTATCTTTTAACTTTTCTGATTCACATGGAGGTTCTGTAAAGAAAAATAATATAAAATAAGGGGCATTCCGAGAATCGAACTCGGGACCTCTCGCACCCAAAGCGAGAATCATACCACTAGACCAAATGCCCTGCTTTGGGATTCGTGTACTAAGTTAATATAAAGAGTAAATGAAGTACAAATTGTTCATTAGATTAAATTCTCATTTTTAGTAACCTCACTATATTACTTTTACCAAAATTCGTCCATTATTTTAGATGGAAACATCTGCCATTTTGCGAATAGCATTGTATTCAAAACGAGGTTACAACATGATGAGAATTACACGTTTAAGTATTTTTGTCTTCAAACTTGAATGTACCTTTTAAGCATGATATTTAGCATTCAAAATGCCTGATATGTAGCCTTCAAAAAAGATGCATGAATTCATGGAGTAAGTTTCTAATGGAAGTTCCAATTCTCCAACAGCATCTACCATTAACAGTCTTTTTCTCCTATTATCTGTACCACTGTTAAACATAAGCAATATGAACACAACAGAGCATGATGAGAAATTGAGGAGAAAATGTGTATTAATATATACTGTAAAGACAGAATACATGTTTGTAAGATCGGTATTGAAGCCATTCTCAGGCTAAGTATTTCGAATTCTCTAAGCTAAAATGATACAACAAAGCTGGAATCATCGTGTAAAAATCTTCCACGCTGGAAATGCTTCTTGAACAAGACATTTACCACCTTCTACGCCTCCGACCATACCAGTATGCAAATGCAGCAATTGATGCAGCCAATATGACTCCAGCTGTTGCATGCCAAGCATGTAAAGGTTTCTCCATTACAAGAGTGGAACCCGAACCACTGCTGACAACAACAGCCTCCTCCGATGGCTCTGGTATACGACTCAATGTCAAAGCAAATCCTAACCCTTGTTTTTCAAGATCAGCCAAGTCCTCAATTGCTGGTTTGAGCCTTGTGATCTTTGCAATAGCCTCATACTCCTCTTTCGTTCCACCCTCTAGAAAAGACCCAACAACTTGACCCTTGTTCACCCAGTATGCCCCGAAGCGATTTCCAGAGAAATCTCCAAAATGGACTACATCACCAGTATTGTCTCCATAGAACTGCCAAGAGAGTGTAAACACTCTGGAGTAAAAGAATGGCAAGTAGTCAAACTCGGTTGTTTTCTCTGGTTCTATGATAGCAGCTACTGCATGCCTTGCCGCCTTCCTTGCAGAATCAACATGCTCAAGTCTCCGTGTTTCACTGAAAATTTTGACAGGAAAAGTAGCAACATCCCCAACAGCATAGACTGAGCTGTTGCTTGATTGCATTCGGCCATTGACTTTTATCCCTCCTTTCTCGAGAGTAAGTTGCCCTTCAAAAAGGCTGGTATTTGGTCGGATTCCGATGCCAACTATGACCATGTCAGCAGGTAGCTTGGTTCCATCTCTCAGATTCACTGCAGTGACCTGCATAACAAGTTCACGCATTTAAGCATCATGCTCAGTATAACTTCAGTGATATATATAATTGGGAAATGCAACAGCTGGTCAACGTTGATGAATGTTTGTTCCAGCTTAACAAAGTGACTAGTCAGACTGAGTTTGGAAATCTTCAGTAGAAGTTTAACCTTATATTTTGCAAAAGAGGATCAAACAAAAACTTTTTTCAAGAACTAATAAACTGAGTTTGCATTAACAAAGTAACTAGTCAAATTGAGGTTGGAAATCTTCAAAAATAAGTAAATGCCAAAGCAGGTCCAACAAACACTTACTCGGAAAGCTTTTCAAACAAACACCGACTAAGTAAAGCAAGCAACAGGCTTTACCTTCTGATCAGAGTCAAAATCAAATGATGTCAAGACCGTTCCCTTGACAAACTGAACTCCTTTTGACTTGTAAAATTCTTCGTAGTAACTTGCAATCTTAGGAGTAAATAGGCGGGCCACTAGCAATAAAAGAAAAGGAACGAAAATCAAACGCTTTACATAAATAATAGAAAAAACACCAGTTTGCTGCTGATGAACTTAAGATAGAATAGCAAAATGGATGCACATTTGTGGTTTATAACTATAACTTACTGGTGGACCTTAGGATTTAAGAATTACGAGAAAGAAAACATAAGCTCTCAATATCTGATTTCATGTTTTGAGGAAATATGTGGGTGGAAGTCCCACATTTTGTACAATTTTCACATCTTTAAATCATTTATTGATTACTGGGATCACTGTTTCTTTATCTACTAATAGCATGGTTTGGAGAGTACGACGCGTGATAGATTTAAAATAGCCATTTCTACTTTCTGGATGAAATGCAACTAATAAAATTATACTAATGTTCCTTATCAAAAATAAAGTTATACTAATGAATTATTCTTAGGAGAGGGAAAAAGCAGTTTTGACGTCTGATATCATTTACAAGCAACATAAAGAAACTCGAGTAAGAAACAGAGAAGAAAGTTTTCCATCTTCACAAAAGAATACTTACTACAATGTGCTTCTGGAAAGACCATGGTAACATTTATGTTGCTGATCACCAAAGAAGCAGCACATTCCATTCCTATGTAGCCACCACCAATTACAACAGCATTCCCACCACTGCTGGATTGCATCACATTAACCAGCCTGTTTGCATCAGCCAAATCTCGTAAATAACATACACCATCAGCATCTGATCCACTCACTCCAAACTCTTCAAGCTTCAAAGCCTAACAGTACATGCCAACAAAAAGTCAGAGCCTTTTTTTTTTTTTGATAAGAAAAGTCAGAGCCTTTATATATTTCTTCCTTCATTGTCCGCTAGGGACTTGGTCTTCGAGGTTGAACTTTGTCCATACCAAAGAAAGCCTTTGGCATGAACCTCCAAAGCTCACTCATTAATCCAATTCTGTTTCAAACTCTCAATGCTGAACTAAAAGAAATCTACACATCTGAATGTCCATGAAGCCTAACATCTATGCTAAGAAGCCTGACACCTAGTTTCTGCAACAGAGTGGAGGCACAGGACACATATCAAAATGTTGTATTCAAATTTCATGCTACTGATTCTTGACATTCTTCTCAAGACGCGAAGAAAAAGAATGTACCTCCAGAGGCTGATGTACCAAATAATATGTTTGCTTGTATATGTTTACTTTTAAAATCACATGCACAAGATAATGCAGAAGCAAGGTATTGCTATAAAGCAGAATTTTCATTATTCTTTTGATATAAGTGCAGCATAATTGTCTGTCACGTTTGGTCAAATTCACTGACCTCTCTACAAATCACTTAAAACAAGCTACTAGTCCTTGTTCACTCCATCAGAAGATCACACTGCTCCAATACTTTAATGCATGATAATATACAACAAAATATGGTGCTACAATAGAAAAGACCAAGGATAAATTAGATACCCGAGCACCAGTTGCCACTATGAGAATCTTGTAGGTTATGGTCTCACCAGTTGCAGTCAACAGTGTCTTCCGTCTCACGTCAGCTGATTTTACACGAGTTCCAAGGACCAATTCAATGCCTAAAGGGAATAGCACAATGAACGAGTTATCAATATCCTAAGGAAGATATCCCCATTCCTTCGCACTGAAAATTATCATTAGAACTAAAAGTAATAGCTTAAAATAATTACATATTCTAATCACTGACACCAGTTGCCAGCAGTTTTTTCCTCATTGCCATCCGAAGCTAGAGCATTCCATGAAAACAGATTTACAGCCTCGTGATGTTTACAGTTATTGAAGCTTTTTTTTAGTGCCTCAAAATCAGTATTGCTGCTGTAAAAGCAGACTAATTTCAGCTCTAGAAAAGCAAGAATGTCACTCCCAAAATCTTCTGCCCTGATTCTAATCTTTCAAAGCGTGTGGTAAAGATAAAATATATTGAGATATTTCAACTCTCTTGGTTCCACCATTTATTCCAGTTTATCAGGAAATAGTTCATGTTCTTCTTATATAACAAGGTTTCCACTACGCCATGCAAAGATGAACTTCTGAATGCAAAGACAAATCACTAATCACATCATCTGTACGAAACGGAAATCCTCTAAATAGGAAGTCCTAAAAAACATCAAACGTAGCTCTGAAGACATCCACATCTGATGAGTTAAACTAGTTGGTACAGTCTGCTTAAGCTCTTAGTTTGTGATCCTTATCACATTTTTTTAGATGAGTTGCATGGGCAAGTAATCAAAGTTATGTGAACGCTTCTGGGGATTTCGACCCTTAACCAAACACCAATAACAAAGTTATGCTGCTACATTAACTACAATAGAATAACACGTAGTGTGATTCTATAGCTCTATGCAAGTAATTCAATAGCCCTTTATAAGCTCAAGGCAGTCAGTAGCTGCAATGGGATGTGATCACTTTGGACACTTTTACACATATCTATGACACCATAAATTCAAATTGATGATGTATAGATGCCTACTAAAACATTAATATTAAAAGTTAAGGCAGCAAAAGATCTTAAAAAATTACCATGTTCCTTGTACCACTTCGGGGTCAACCTTTCCTCATTCGTACCGACACAACAATGAAAAGCAGGCAGACGTGCAGGATCTGCATAGAATAAAATCTCAACAAGTATAAACAAAAGCATATAGGAGAGAAGAGAAAAAAAGAAACTGCAGAAACAACTCATCCAAATAACAGGTTAAGTGACTGTAAAGATAGCACCAGTTCGTTTGTAACTAGTGTAATCAGGACACTACAATTAATCTTACATGCTTCCAATATAACAAGATGTCCATGATAACACCCAGCAAGATAGGAGTCAAAGAAACATAAAACTGCTAAATGAAAATTGCAAACAAGGAGCTTCAAAATATTGGAAAAGATGGCTACATGCTATTAACTGTATTAAATGTGAACCGTGCTATTTGCCGTAATAAATGTGCATTTCATGTTTCCTTCAGGAAATCCTCCCAACTCTTACCATCCTCCCCACCACAAACTCTTGAATACACCAATTTCCCGTGGTATCATGTCTAGCTTAACAGTAGCTAGATCCAGGGAGGATTCCCACTACTAATGATTGGAGGATGTTGCCAAAATCAAAGACAGAATGCACAAGCAAACTTTTCTTTGAATCTAGAGAAAGCATGATCATCAGCTTGGAAGAAATTTAAGATAAAATCTGAACAGAGATGAGGTGACTAAGATGTACCTTCTGGTAGTAAATAACCCTTGCTTAATGCAGGTCGTTCATAAGGAGCAACCTGAAAAAAGCAGCAGAAGTTTAGAAGATGACGTAGGAAAAATATGGAAGCTCCAACAAGAGAGAGCCATAATGTGTTACCATCCATTGAATGATTGTCTCCATAAGGAAGCATCTGATCAATTTTGGTCTTATTTTGTTTAATCACGGAAGGTAAGATTTCATGATAAATGAAAGGGGCAGATCACTCGAAGCAATGGTCTTCGTTTTGTCTAATGACATTAAATTGGATGGGGACAACAGAATATGGAATTAGAACAATAAATAGCTTATTTATATGCATGTTTTGCTCCTACAGAATGAATCCTTGAAAAAAGGGGAACGAGGAGAGGGAGGAACAGAATAAAGAGATAATCATTCCGGCATAGCTTCAAGTAGGCAGTATGCACCGTGTACTAAAAAAGTCAATAGCAGATCCACACATTGTTAGCATTTTTATCATGTGACATTGTTATTGGAATCAGAACAGCTTTTCGCTATTCCCCCTAGCAAATCAAATAGCCACCCCCTTCCTCCTAAAATTTTCTAAAAGCTAATAAACAGAGGCTTGGGAAAAATACTTGTTATTCACATCTCCTTATAACCCAAAAGTTAGAATTAATGAAAATTCTAACCAAAGATACTATTTTTAAGTATCCTCAGGTATATTCTATGTCATCAGTTATTCTAGACCAAAATATTAGCTACTGCAAACATATAATTTCCATCAACATTATTCAGCTCAGATATGGAAAATAACACAAATTGGTCACAATTCAGAAGAAGAAGACAAAAAAAAGTTAAATTTTTTAAAATACTGCAAATAAATTGGAACTAAAACTGAGCTTGAATAAGAAAAAGTAGCCAATTTTAACATTTAACAGTCAAAACAAGATAATAATAATAATAAAATAGAACTGAAGAAAATGAATGAAGAAAGTGAAAAAAGTAGAAATTACAGGTTCTTCAGAGATGATGCAGAGTTCACCATGAGAGACACCTCGTTTAACAAATTCATGAGCTGCGTAACCAGCTGCAACTCCACCACCCAATATTACATACACAAACGCCCTTCCCATTTCCCAATTTTTCGTACGAATTCTAAGGACCAAACACAACCCAAAGGCCTATTTCCTATTTTCCTTAGCCTTAAAAAAAGAGATTACAGGATAATTCAATTAACGTGGGGCTGTGGCGCTGTGCCAATTCTATTGCTCCTTTTACCATTTTACCCTTTTTGATAAGTAATGTCTTAAATCCTTCCTTTGTAGTTTGTACCACATCAAAGGCCCTTCAAATTTGGATAGTATGCACTTTTATACCCTGACATAATAACAAGTTTTGATTTGATCCTTATCATATTAAGTAAAATCACATCAACCTTAAATTAATGAGATTTTTTCACTTTTAGCCCGCGCCAGAAATTATGGATAGTTGAAAAAGTGTATAAAATTTATATAATTTTTGTATATAACATACAAAATGTATATATATATATATATATATATATATATATATATATATATATATATATATATATATATATATATATATATATATATATAAGTGTACACAATGTCATATTCCCTAAATTTAATTGGTAGGTGTACTTTTAACCTTCTTCTTGTGAATCTTGACAAAATTAACATACTATTAATTGTTAAATTATTTAACTATATGTGTATTATTTTGAGTTTGTATTGTTACTTTATATTTTAGGGTAATATAGATCTAAAATAATCTAATACAATATGTTAGGTATTAGCAAGTAGGTGTGGCTCATATGGATGCAAAGATGCAGGAAGCGAGGTTTAAATGGTTCGGGCACGTACGGAGGACAAGTCTGGATGCCCTAGTTAAGAAGTAAGAGCGGTTGGTTTGGGCGGGTACGAGAAGAGGTAAAGGGCGGTCTAAGAAGTATTGGGGAGAGGTGATTAGACAGGACATGGCGTGGCTTCAGATTTTCGACGACACGGCCCTTGATAGGAAGGTGTGGAGGTCGCGCATTAGGGATGCAAGTTAGGAGGTGGTTGAGGCTAGTCTGATAGGGTTGTGTCTCCGACTGCTAGTGGTTAATGTTGTGTTCACACTATTCTCCGTTTTCATTGTAATGGGCTTTATTTACTAGTTATTGTTATTGCTTTTTATTTATTTTCTGATTTTTATGTTGCTGTAATTATTTCTTGATTTTTCTGTTGATGGTATTGATATAATGTTTGTTTTCGTCGTCTTGAGCCGAGGGTCTTTCGGAAACAACCTCTCTATCCATCGGATAGGGGTAAGATCTGCGTACACACTACCCTCCCCAGAACTCACTTATGGGATTTTACTGGGTTGTTATTGTAATATGTTAGGTATGAGACTAAAAACACACATTTTAATTAAACCAAGATTAAATATGCTTCGTAAAATATTATAAGGACCAAAATAAAAAGTTACTAATAAATTGAAGGATAAAAATGCAATTATTCCTTTATTATTATTCAGATTTTAAAGTTTTCTTCTTCTGGTTTGATAGGTGATTTTTAGGACATTACTTGTAGAGAAGCTATGTAGCGGGACCCACTGAAGGAGACAAAAAGCAGTAATAGTAATACACGTTGAGTAAGATATGATCTTTTTGCATAGGGGTGCGTGAAGGAAGGTTGATGGATTAAGTTGACTCTGAGGTGGCGGTTTTGCAAAGATCGCGTTACCCGTTTGCTGTTGAGCGAAAATTTTCGATTCGATCCAGCTGATATTCCCCTACAGGAAATTTAAAAAAAGGCTTTTAACATATTTGGCCGGTCGATCGAAAATAATTATAATTATTAGTTAAATATACAAAAAAAATATATTAATTATGTATAAAAAATATATTTTATATACATTATATATATTAGTAATATATAAAAATTATATACTTTTCGGTTATTATTTTTAAAGGTGACTATACATGTAAATTGTTTTTAAAAATACTAGCTAGGTCCCGGATTTATTGGACCTCAACAACTAGTTATTTCATTTTATGCAATACTATATATATGTCATCTACTTAAGCCAAGTGGTAGCTTTAAAATTAGTGTCACGACCCGAAATTTCCACCTTCGGGACCGCGATGGTACCTAACATTTCACTTGTTAGGCAAACCAACGTTAGAATAAATTTTAACCATTTTTAACAATTCATCTTAATTAAATAGTAAAGAAACCAAACAACTGGAATAATGTCTGAATTAAAGTAAGCAAACCAAAATGATAACGATGTCTAAATGCCATCCCAGAACTGAAGTCACAAGTGCACGAGCTTCTAGAGTAATACAAA
The DNA here is from genome assembly GCF_000715075.1 of Nicotiana tabacum. Classification (NCBI taxonomy): domain Eukaryota; kingdom Viridiplantae; phylum Streptophyta; class Magnoliopsida; order Solanales; family Solanaceae; genus Nicotiana; species Nicotiana tabacum. The sequence continues at coordinate 93,516,943 of NC_134096.1, read as the reverse complement.
CAAGGGTCTGAATAAAAATAAAGCTATCTGAGAGAAAGCACACAGGTAAAATAAAGTGGAATGGGACTTCAGAGTTGCGAACGTTGTGCAACTATACCTCAAGTCTCATCTGATAGTTGAATCCGAGCAAATCTACAGTACGTCACTGGGACCAACTCCGGTATCTGCACAAGAAGTGCAGAGTATAGTATGAGTACAACCGACCCCATGTACTTTGTAAGTGTCGAGCCTAACCTCGACGAAGTAGTGAAACAACAACAACAACAACAACAACAACAACAACAACAACAACAACAACAACAATAATAATAATAATAATAATAATAATAATAATAATAATAATAATAATAATAATAATAATAATAATAATAATAATAATAATAATAATAACAGGAATAAAGTTAAGACAGGTAAATCATATCAATAATTGAAGTCAATTCAACAGTCATAATCCTTCAATTTATTTTTGTTGCGGCGTGCAACCCGCTGCAACAATATAAACTTAACATAAAATCCGTTGCGGCGTGCAACCCGGTCCAACAATATAATCTTTCGAATAAATTCCGTTGCGGCGTGTAACCCGCTCCAACAATATAAACTTAAAATAAAATCCGTTGTGGCATGCAACTCACTCCAATAATATAAACTTAACAACTCTTAAATGTAAAAATACTCTAATAAATACCACATTTAATAAAAAAATTATTAGGCAACAAAGCATACAATTATTATGATTTATTCAGAAAACAAGTAATGACAAGTAGCAATAAATTGTGGAAATCAGGGAGAAAGATAGCCAATTTAATATTTAATATGTTAAATGTCAAGTAGCAATTAAGACACATAAGTCAAATAAACATGTAGCAATTGTCGCGCCACATTTTCTCACGAAAGTGAGTTTCGATATATGACAACTCTTTTAAATGGGTATTAAAAGAGAAGAGTCGACACCTAACGATTTAGGGTGCGTTAGGGCACCTATTTGCAAATAAATCTGATTTAACTAGTCTACATCATCAAAGATCGGGTAAGGGTTCAAATTACCTCGAAGAGAAGGTGTTAGGCACTCTTCGAGGTCCATAATTATGGTTCCCGGCCGAATTCTAGACTATGTGGGATTATTGGGTTAAACTAAGTTGTAGGTTGCTGAGTTATGAATTAATCCTAAGTGGTCAAAGCAAATAATTAAAACTAGTAACGGAAAAATGTAAGAATTGTAAATCGTAAAAAAACCTACTTACATAAAAGAGGGACCTAAATTTTTAAGCCTGATGGATCAACTCCCGTGCAAAGTCAGCTAAGACTTTTATAGCCAAAAGTGCAATGGCTATTCGGGCAATTTGTGTATCATGTCCGCTACCCTCATTACTATCTTTAAGTTGTTAGCCTAAGAGCGCACTAATCAATTCTAAATTACGTCTTAATTTAAGACTACCCGCCCCTTCTTATAGTCCAGGAGGCTTTGGACACTATTCTAAAGGGATGGTTTTAGACTTAAGAAAAATCGCAAGTTTCTATTTTCATTCTTATTAGCGTCACATCAAAGGAGCACATTGAAATTTACACAAGCAACACATAAGGCAAGTAAGAGCTGATGTTAGCCTCCGAATTAATTAAGTAATTGTTAATGTACGTGCTAAAGTACAAAGGTAGTTGTAGAAAATGAGAGCGAAAAATGGACTAAAGTATTTCACTAAACCCATAAAGATTAGGCAAACAGGAAACGATAGTTATGTTAAATCAACTAATAGCTTATTTAAAAGATTGTTCTCCTTTTATAGAAAGACCGAAAAATGAGAAAGAAATTCAAAGTACAAAGAGAACATATGCAGACTTCGTTTCAAAATAATAGGTAAAAAATGGAGACTCGCATTTGGATATATAAACTTCATATTTGTGCGAAATAGCATATAAAAGTTATTTAGCTAAAAAAAACTTAGTTTTCCAGAAACGGCAAAAACCAGGCATAAACCAATAATTAGAACATACTAGTAATTAATTCCCTTCTCCAATTGCCCCATTCTACTGTATATAAAGTCTTTACAAATTACATATCAGATAGGATGAATTACAAAAGAGAAAATAAGCTATCAAATGGGCTTCACTCCAACTTGAACGACTAGTGACATTTCTCACGTTCTTATCCTCTCGCGAAACTCACTATTATGGCTCAAATAATCATATATAGCATTTCTCCAATCTGATCTGAAACAAATAAAGAGACACACGAACCTCCCAACTAGCCAAAGAAAACACGATCCAGCACATTGGCGAGAAATTAGAAAACTGATTTGGAATTCTATTAGCTTTAGAGTGGGACAAAATGTAGCCTAAACTTTTAAGACATGATGGTCAACTAGACAAAGGTTCATAGGCATGTATCAGCCTCTTACTTATGAAAGATAAATTAATGAATCCTAAAAGCATGGTTTCTATGTGACACACGCTTAGCAGTAGAGATCATGAAAATATAACGATATTATTCATGATTCTTTAGGAAAAGTTTGTGAACAAATTCACTAAATGTGGAGTATTAACAAATCAGGTGGTATCACTCTTATTGATGTGATCTTTTAATCCTAAATATGATAACGAGATGAGCTTTAAAAAATCATTTAGGAGATGAATATCACAAATAGAATACAGGCAAATACAGACTAACACTCACATCTGTGTTCTTAATTAGTAGTAGTTTCTAAGGTCGTTTTTTAAATATACCACAGAACTCAATCAAAGGTAGAGATGGCAGCACATACGGTAATTAAGAGACGTACCTGGACATTTTATCTTGGTATGCATTTTAAAGGAATGCTGCACGACATTCAGCATAACCAAGTGCGAACAAAACGCAAAGGAAAGCAAAGAGAGACAAAAACTAAAGAAGACAACTACTCTATTCTAACAAACAATTAGCACGTCAAGGGATGGTAATGCATCGTTTAAGAAACTAACCAGTTGTGCAGAGCAGAATTGATAATAAAAGATTAGAAAAATCAGAATTTCGAGCGTGGACAGCAATAAATAACCCAAATATTCTCCAAAGTGTGCAGCAATATATGCGAAAACTCGCACAACAACAATAATAAAATCGATATCGGAATCTCGACACTTCAAGATCACACAAATATCAAGAGTTCCGAGTAGTGAATATGTCAAGTGTATATAAGGAATTAAGCTTTGCCTTGGCTTGTAGCCGGCAAAGCAGAGGATTAGTAAAAGCGGAAAATTGCTATAGGAGTAGTGAAAATCGTGATCCCCCGTCCCCATAAGCTCAAGATGCAAAGTATTTATAGTGCATCAAGGTGTATGATTTCATTTGAAATTCCCACAGAGAAATCAATGGAGATTGATTTTGCTAAAAGAAGGGGATGAATCTAGTTGAATCCATGGGAAGGTGCATGAGAGTAGCTAAAAATGGTAAAAATAAATTAGAGCAAGATTTGGGAAAATCTTGTATAAGAATCTGCCATGGCAATTGAAAAATAAGGAGTAAAAATCTTACAGAAGAGGGACAATTGAACTAAAGAGAAAAATAGGAAAAGGAAATAAATAATAGTAAGATTTAAGGAAAGAAACTATTATGTAAAGAATTAAAGTAAAAATAATGGGGGAGATAGACGTTGGCGAGATTTGAAGGAGACGAATTTGACGGAAGATTTCGTTGGGAAATTTTTGAAAAGGTTCTGGCAAAGAAAACTTAGAAAAAGGTTTTTAAGATTAATTTGCTGAAATTTAGTCTATTAGAGTGTGGTAGGCTTAGGGAATTTTGGGTTAGATGTAAGGTTGATAATTGAGCTACTATTAAATTAGAATACCATAGTAATAAAGTAATTAGGAATGGTAATTAGTAAATAAAAAATAAGATACAAGAAGTTGGAAAACAAATACTATTTTGTATAAATATTTGAACAAGCTAGAAAATAATTCGTAAATATTTTATATTTTTTAAATAAAATGTAAAAATAGTAAAAGTAATAATAATAATAATAATAATAATAATAATAATAATAATAATAATAATAATAAAGTTGTAGTGCTTGTAATAATACACAAAAATGTTATAAATAGTGTTATGACTCTTAAATAAAATAGTAGTTCATTAGAATAATATGTTGTAAGGATGGACAAAATTGGGTGTCAACAGTTGCCTCTCTTTGCCCGAGAATGATGAAAGAATTGTCGGGCAAAGAAATTGACGTAGTAGCCAATTTTGTCCGACTGATGAGATAGTTGTGTAAGAGCAAAAGAGAATAAGAATTTTGTAAAATATTGTGGCCGAACTCTGATTTTTGAGTTGCCTACATATCTCGGGTTTTACGAGAATCAGGCCATGTGTAGGTCTAGATTAGGCAAGGATATGAATCCCTAAAAATTTGCCCCGGTATTGAATTATGATCATACTGGATATTATGATCGTATAAGTATAGGAGTGTGTAAGGTGAAAATAAAATTGGGCATTAATGTGATTCAAAGTAAGGTAGAGATGGTTGCAAATATTGAGGAAAGAGAAGTAAGTGGTGAAAACTAATATTATAAAGAGGATAAAGGCGCACTTACTACTTAAAGAAGATGGTAATTCTAGAAATTACTCCAGTCTCAAGTTGCGACGACATTGGATTGAGCAAAAATCGAAAATACAGAGATACTGGATGCGAAAATTGCCCCAGTTTGATAACAAGGACTTGTTGTGATTCTTCGTGCCTTGTACTTGCAAACTTCAAGTATTGCTATAAATAATTAGTATGTAAGCATATGTAAGAATTAATACGATGAATGTAATTTACTGAAAATATTTAAACATGGTGCAAATTCCCTTTTAGACCATGAAAGGTGCCTTCGAACGATGAGAATGATGTCCTTGGAATATGATGTCTTGGGCCATGGAGCGTAAAGTAAGAGATTCTCAGGCCATGAAATGGTGTTCTTAGGCCATGAAGATGATGCCTTTTAACTATGACGCCTTTGAATAATGATGTGCAAATTCGGAAAGGTGCCTTCGAACGATGAAAATGATGTCCTTGGAATATGATGTCTTGGGCCATGGAGCGTAAAGTAAGAGATTCTCAGGCCATGAAATGGTGCCCTCGTCCATGAAATGGTGTCCTCGTCCATGAAAATGGTGCCTTTAGACTATGACACCTTTGGATAATTTGGCGATCTTTCAGCCCATGAAATGCAATATGAGGCGATCTTTCAGCCCATACGGATGCAGTATGTGGCGATCTTTCAGCCCATGAAATGCAATATGAGGCGATCTTTCAGCCCATGTGGATGCAGTATGTGGCGATCATTCAGCCATACAGATGTAGTATGTGGCGATCATTCAGCCATGAAATACAGTATGGGGCGATCTTTCAGCCATGCAATGCAGTATGAGGCGATCTTTCAGCCATGCAATGCAGTATGAGGTGATCTTTCAGCCATGCAGATGCAGTATGAGGCAATCTTTCAGCCATGCAATGCAGTATGGGGCGATTGTTCAGCCATGCAATGCAGTATAGGGTAATGTTTCAGCCATGCAATGCAGTATGGGGCAATCTTTCAGCCATGCAATGCAGTATGGGGCGATATTTTAGCTATGCAGATGCAGTATAAGGCGATCTTTCAGCCATGCAATGCAGTTTGAGGCGATCTTTCAGTCATGCAATGCAGTATGAGCCGATCTTTCAGCCATGCAATGCAGTATGAGGCGATCTTTCAGCCATGCAGATGCAGTATGGGGCAACTTTTCTGCCATGCAAATGCAGTATGAGGCGATCTTTCAGCCATGCATATGTAGAATATGGTGATCTTTCAACCATGCAAATGATGTGAGGCAATGTTGAGCCTTGTGCAATGATGAAGACAATATTTAGCCTTATGCAAGGAAGAAGGTAGTGTTTAACTTATACAAGGATGAAGGCAGTGTTTAACCTTATGCAAGGATGAAGGCAATGTTTGGCCTTATGCAAGAAATGAAGGCAGTGGTTAGCCTTATGCAAGCAATAAAAATAATGTTTAGCCTTATGCAGTAATAAAGGCAGTGTTAGATGAAATGAAGGCAACGTTTAGCCTTATGGAAGGACGGAGGCAGAGCTTAACCTCATGCAAATAATGAGAAGGCAGTGTTTAGTCTCATGCAAGTATAGTAAGGCAGTGCTTAGCCTTATGCAAGTATGGAGGTCGAGCTTAACCTTATGCAAATGATGAGAAGGCAGTGTTCAGCCTTATGCAAGTAGAGGAAGGTAGTGGTTAGCCTTACATAAATGAGAGAAAGCAATCCTTAGCCTTATGAAGATGAAGACTCGGTGTATATCCCTTTACAGGTGGTGATTTTCGTGCTTTGCAACATATGTTTGGTGAGAATACTTGAAGTTGTTGTACCTATCATTTTTTTTCAAAGACTCTGATGATACAATCCTAAATTTTGAGGAAACACAAAATTTTTTGCCCCAGTTTTGTCTTTGGAGGGAAATGGAGTTTTTGTTATAATGAGATTGAACCCAATAATGGGTTACCTACATAGACTATTTAAACAGAATTCGGATAAAAAATATAACTTGTATTTGAAGCTTATAGAATCGCTTGAGAGTGCAAGATTTATATTATCGGATAGACCTTTATTGAAGTTCCAGTTAATGCTCCAAAACGATAGAGTGTGGCTACAAGATCAAGCTTAGACATGACAATTTTAGAAGAGTATCATGGGTGGGTGGGTGGAGATTGGTAGAGTAATACGTATCGCTTCGGTGGTATTGACCATTGAGACTGCAGTTCTCGAAAAGGTCTCTATGATTCATCACATGCGCAGAGATTAATCTCGATGATCTAGGACTCATGCGAATATCTTAGAGTTTTAGCAAACGAAGTGCCGAAAGCAAATGCAAAAGTCCAACCTACTTGGATTTCAAATGTTATGTCTTGGATGTAAAAAGAATAAGGTACATGATGTGCAAGAAACAAGACCATAATGTCTGAATAAGATTAGGTTGCATTTGACTAGAAGATAGAGTTGAATTACTCTGATAGGGCGGAGATTAATTCCATTAATAAGAGAAGTATCCTATTTTTGAAATAGAATATTTATGCAAATTTGGAAAAAAGTCGGAAGAACCAAAGTTAAGAAGGCTTTATAAGGCTAGAGTATTTTATAAGTTGGGGATATGAAAAGAAATGATATTAATTAGACGATAGCCCTAAGCATGATCTGAACCGAGTTGAATAAGGGTAGCGATAATTGAAGGGTAAAATATCTTATTTTAAAAAAGTTATACCCATATGAAAAAAGTTGAGATGAAACATCATTTGAGAAGAAACTAAGCTATTAACTATGACCAATAATAATGATAGATCAGTCATGTTATGTAATCAATGGATGAAATACTCCCTTTGGGCAAAGTAGGAGGTTATGCCCCTGAGATGGGAAGATAGTTTGTTCAGACCCAAGATTCTCATGATTTGAGCCTAAGAATAGAAGTCTAAGAAATATCTTAGAATTGATCGTGTTAAGCGTGGAGTGATTTTAAGAGAATATAGACATGTAACAAAGAAAACAATACACATATAAATGTACAAATAAGTCGTTATGGGGATGGTACAAGAGACGAAGATATTTTGAATGAGTTAGTCTTGCCCCTCCTAGATTTAATTAATTGAGAGACAATAGTCAGCATATTGGCACGTCCATTCATCAAAAATACAAATAAATTATGATGACGTCGTTCCAAGGTCGTAGACCCCTTTTGACTCGGGCATCGTCATACTATCGGACTTAATATACCAAGGATATTAAGTTGACCTAGGTTTATAGAAAACATGATTTCTCTAAATAAAATCATATCAGGTTGGGCTCTATGGAACAAGAGTAAGTTGTCTAGACCAAATGTTCCCCCAAGTGGACAACTTGGGAGTGGAAAGCCTGTGACCGTCGGCGCACCGTTGACCGACCTACCCACAGAATTTTCCCTTAAAAGAAATTTTGAGAGTGCACGGCCGTGAAAACACGCAACCGCTACAAGTGTGCTAGTGTAAAAGATTTCCAAGTGGAGAAAATATGAACGAGATGACAGTTATCAAAGCTACCACATATAGCAAATATAGTTGAAAATAGTAGGCATGGAGTCAATTTGAAATAAAACGATAAAAGAATGCGTAAATTAAAGAAAGCGATAAATGTATATTAAATGCGATCAACAAAAATTAAACAAATAAATAAGAGAGATGGTTAAAACATATTAACTAATAAAAGTAAAGAAAATAAGTAGATATGCAATCTAACAAATAAAGGGAAGGGAGTAGGATATGCATGGACAGCAAAACAAAGCATTTAAAAAAAAAAAATAAGGGAAGGAGGGAGAGGATGTACATGAAAACAAAGCATGCTTCAAAGTAAACAAATAATGGAAGGAGGATGTACATAGCTAAGGAAAAGAGGATGTGTACGAAAGGAAAAAATAAATAGTAATTGAAATATAAACAATTCAGGGAAAGAAGAAGAGGATGTACATGAAAAGTAAATATAATCACCAAGTAAACAAAGATATATACGAAAGTAAGTAAAAATAAAATCATTATATAAATTAAACAAATAGTGAAAAAAATAACTAAATTTACATAAAGACATTTATGAAAAATAAACAACCAAGGGAATGAAGAAGGGGGTATACAAAGAAAGCCACAAATAAAACAGTAAAATTATGAGACACATATAAAGGTAAACAAATAAAATAAGAAAGTAAATCAAACAAAAGGAAATAAAAATTTGATCTAAAAAGAAATGAAATCATATAAAAATCCCACATAGAAATAAAATCCGTTATGGTAAGAACCTAAGTGTCCCCAGCAGAGTCGCCATTTTGTCGCGCCCCATTTTCTCACGAAAGTGAGTTTCGACATGTGACAACTCTTTTAAATGGGTATTAAAAGAGAAGAGTCGCCATCTAACGATTTAGGGTGCATTAGGGCACCTATTTGCAAATAAATTTGATTTAACTAGTCTACATCATCAAAGATCGGGTAAGAGTTTAAATTACCTCGAAGAGAAGGTGTTAGGCACTCTTCGAGGTCCACAATTGTGGTTTTCGATCGAATTCTAGACTATGTGGGATTATAAACTAAGGTGTAGGTTGCTGAGTTGTGAATTAATCCTAAGTGGTCAAAGCAATTAATTAAAATTAGTAACGGAAAAATGTAAGAATTATAAATCGTAAAAAAACCTACTTAATTACATAAAAGAGGGACCTAAATTTTTAAGCCTGATGGATCAACTCCCGTGCAAAATCTGCTAAGACTTTTATAGCCAAAAGTGCAATGGCTATTCGGGCAATTTGTGTATCATGTCCGCTACCCTCATTACTATCTTTAAGTTGTTAGCCTAAGAGCGCACTAATCATTCTAAATTACGTTTTAATTTAAGACTACCCGCCCCTTCTTATAGTCCAGGAGGCTTTGGACACTATTCTAAAGGGATGGTTTTAGACTTAAGAAAAATCTCAGGTTTCTATTTTCATTCTTATTAGCGTCACATAAAAGGAGTATATTGGAACTTACACAAATAACACATAAGACAAGTAAGGGCTCATGTTGGCCTCCGAATTAATTAAGTAATTGTTAATGTACGTGCTAAAGTACAAAGGTAGTTGTAGAAAATGAGAGCGAAAAATGGACTAAAGTATTTCACTAAACCCATAAAGATTAGGCAAACAGGAAACGATAGTTATGTTAAATCAACTAATAGCTTATTTAAAAGATTGTTCTCCTTTTATAGAAAGACCGAAAAATGAGAAAGAAATTCAAAGTACAAAGAGAACATATGCAGACTTCGTTTCAAAATAATAGGTAAAAAATGGAGACTCACATTTGGATATATAAACTTCATATTTGTGCGAAATAGCATATAAAAGTTATTTAGCTAAAAAAAACTTAGTTTTCCAGAAACGACAAAAACTCAAAATACTAATAGTTAAATCCTTGACACACGACATTTAGCACACAACCAGGCATAAACCAATAATTAGAACATACTAGTAATTAATTCCCTTCTCCAATTGCCCCATTCTACTGTATATAAAATCTTTACAAATTACATATCAGAGATATGAATTACAAAAGAGAAAATAAGCTATCAAATGGGCTTCACTCCAACTTGAACGACTAGTGACATTTCTCACGTTCTTACCCTCTCGCGGAACTCACTATTATGGCTCAAATAATCATATATAGCATTTCTCCAATCTGATCTGAAACAAATAAAGAGACACACGAACCTCCCAACTAGCCAAAGAAAACACGATCCAGCACATTGGTGAGAAATTAGAAAACTGATTTGGAATTCTATTAGCTTTAGAGTGGGACAAAATGTAGCCTAAACTTTTAAGACATGATGGTCAAATAGACAAAGGTTCATAGGCATGTATCAGCCTCTTACTTATGAAAGATAAATTAATGTATCCTAAAAGCATGGCTTCTATGTGACACACGCTTAGCAGTAGAGATCATGAAAACATAACGATATTATTCATGATTCTTTAGGAAAAGTTTGTGAACAAATTCACTAAATGTGGAGTATTAACAAATCAGGTGGTATCACTCTTATTGATGTGATCTTTTAATCCTAAATATGATAACGAGATGAGCTTTAAAAAATCATTTAGGAGATGAATATCACAAATAGAATACAGGCAAATACAGACTAACACTCACATCTGTGTTCTTAATTAGTAGTAGTTTCTAAGGTCGTTTTTTAAATATACCACAGAACTCAATCAAAGGTAGAGATGGCAGCACATACGGTGATTAAGAGACGTACCTGGACATTTTATCTTGATATGCATTTTAAAGGAATGCTGCACGACACTCAGCATAACCGAATGCGAACAAAACGCAAAGGAAAGCAAAGAGAGACAAAAACTAAAGAAGACAACTACTCTATTCTAACAAACAATTAGCACGTCAAGGGATAGTAATGCGTCGTTTAAGAAACTAACCAGTTGTTGGGATTTTAAGCTTGTGTAACTTAAAGAGGGTGAATGAGAAATGGAGGAAAAATGAAATATTTGAGTTTCCCTTGGGAAAGGGACATTGTCCCATATTGGAGGAAGAAAAGGCTTTTGATGGGTATATATATAATTGCTCTTCTTCTAGCTCTTAAAGAGTTAAGAAAAAGGC